>NC_057414.1:5328920-5614295 GCF_019320065.1 Cervus canadensis | reverse complement strand
AGACTAGTTCCAAATAGGAAAAGGAGTATGTCAAGGCTGTATATTGTCACCCTGCTTATTTAACTTATATGCAGAGTACATCATGAGAAATGCTGGGCTGGATGAAGCACAAGCTGGAATCAAGATTGCCGGGAGAAATATCAATAACCTCAGATATGCAGATGACACCACCCTTATGGCAGAAAGCAAAGAAGAACTAAAGAACCTCTTGATGAAAGTGAAAGAGGAGAGTGAAAAAGTTGGCTTAAAGCTCAACATTCAGAAAACTAAGATCATGGCATCTGGTCCCATCACTTCATGGCAAATACACGTGGAAACAGTGACAAACTTAACTTTTGGGGGCTCCAAAATCACTGCAGATGGTGACTACAGCCATGAAATTAAAAGGCGCTTACTCCTTGGAAGAAAAGTTATGACCAACTTAGACAGGATATTAAAAGGCAGAGACACTACTTTGCCAACAAAGGTCCATCTAATCAATGCTATGGTTTTTCCAGCAGTCATGTATGGGTGTAAGAGTTGGACTATAAACAAAGTTGAGCACCAAAGAATTGATGCTTGTGAACTGTGGTGTTGGAGAAGACTCTTGAGAGTCTCTTGGACTGCAAGGAGATCGAACCAGTATTTGAAAAGACCCTGATGCTGGGAAAGATTGAAGGCGGGAGGAGAAGGGGACGACAGAGGATGAGCTGGTTGGATGGCATCACCAACGTGATGGACATGAGTTTGAGTAGACTCAGGGGGTTGGTGATGGACAGGGAAGCCTGGCATGCTGCAGTCCATGGGGTCGCAAAGAGTTGGACATGACTGAGTCACTGAACTGAACTGAACTAAATCCTTTTTGCTGGGAGAGGGTTTGAAATATTTTGAGAATTACCAAAATGTAGAGTCATCCAATGTTTTTATAAAATCTTGCCGTATGAGGGAAACGCCTGATCATGTTTTCTTATAATGTGGTGCATTTTGCTTTTACTTTGAACACACAGTTTTCTGAAGTCAAAGACATAATAAATTTAAGCCAGTGGTCCCCAAACTTGCCTGCATCAGAGTTACTTGATGGCTTTTGTTCTATTTTTTGATACTAACTAATACTATCCCTGGACACACAGATTTGGTAGATCTGGAGTAGGACTCGGAACTCAGTGTTCACACAGGTTTCACTTGTGACTGACTGCGTGTGAGAGTTTGGAACTAGGTTTAGACAGTAGACCTGTTCTTTCTGAGAGAGTTATGAAGTAGCCACGTTTTGAATTGCATCGTCTCTTTCAGCAAGTGTTGCTTGAAACTTTTTTGACTTGGTAATAAACAGCTGATCCATGTTTGTATCTGTAGACTATAAATATTAAGTTCTTTTTCTCTAATGGAAGGTAAGAAGTACTACTCTTCTTTTATTAGTGGGATATATAAAACTTAATTTTTTGTGGTGCTAGAGAAGACTCTTAGGAGTCCCCTGGATAGCAAGGAGATCAAACCAGTCATTCCTAAAGGAAATCAACTCTGAATATTCACTGGAAGGACTAATACTAAAGCTGAAGCTCCAATACTTTGGCCACCCGATGCAAAGAGCTGCTTCATTGGAAAAGACCCTGATGCTGGGAAAGATTGAGGGCAGGAGGAGAAGGGGGTGACAGAGGATGAGATGCTTAGATAGAATCCCTAACTCAGTGGATATCAGTTTGAGCAAACTCAGGGAGATAGTGAAGGACAGGGAAGCCTGGTGTACTGCAGTCCGTGGAGTTACAAAGAATTGGACATGACTTAGCCACTGAACACCACCACCACCAAGAAGCAGAATGTAACCAAGTATTTCTATCTAAGCTACAGAATACAGTGGTTCTCAGGAAGATACTTTGTTTGAGCTGGGGAGACCACCTTCTCACTACAAGCTCCCCCTCACTTGCAACTCCTCCATAGCTCCCTCCAGTTGTCATGATTTTAAACTCAGGATAACCTTATCAGAGCTACACTCAGCATTACATAGATTTGGATACATGCTGTATGTGGAACTCCATCCAACCGTACATGGTCCAATCTAATGTTATACAGTAAAGCCACAGAATTAACACTACCCTTGGGAAGTAGGAGGCTTTGCTGTAGGTATTGCTGTGTATATAGCTAGCTTTTGTGCTCAAATCATGAAGCTATGCTCACATAATCAATGCACTTATTTAAAAAGTTTTAGGATACCTAAATAGTAAACCTGAGTATTTGGAAAGGTATATGTTTGTGTTTACTTAAAATTCTAGAATTTTTAATTTTAGAGTTTTTAAATTAAAAATCAGGGACTTTCCTGGTAGCCTAGTGGTTAAGACTCTGCGCTTTCACTGCAGTGGGCATGGGTTCAATCCCTGGTTAGGGAACTAAGAACTAAGGTCCTAAAAGCCATGTGGAGTGGTCAAAAAATTTTTTTTTAAAAAATCAGCTTTAAGTCTATAAAGCTTTAAGTCTTTAACACAGACTTTTCTTTTTATATAACATTAATGATTAGATTTGGTTTTGAATAAAGTCTTAATTAGGATCTCTCTATATATTTTAAAAGAAATTGAAATATAAAGGAAGCATCACTAAATCAACATAAGGTCTCAAAATCCACCCTTTTAAAGTAAGTATAAATATAGTATAAATCTAAATTTTATTAGGTTAGCTGGAAGCACACTTCCCTCTTGTTCACTTCCTAATCTCATTCCACCGTCTCCAACCAACACTGCTATCAGTAACTGCCACTGATCCTATAATCACCACAGCGCCCTGGACTAGAAGTCAAACCTAATAATAATGATAATAATAATAATAGTTAACCTGAATGCAGCTTATTTTGTACCAAGCTCTGTTTCAAGTGTTTTATATAGACCACTTCACTGAATATAATAATAACCCATGGTATAGGCACGGGTGGGCAAACAGGCATAGAGAGACGACATAACTCATCCAAGGTCAAACAGCTAGTCCTTGGTGAGCCTAGAATTCTATAGGTCCAAAATCTGAGCTCTTAGCCAAATGTCACCCTGCTTCTGGGCTCTGGGTTTGGGATTTGCCACTTACTCTTTATTGCTACAGGGGAAATTATGGCATCTCTATTATCTGAGATGCTCAAACTGCTAAATAAATACAGGAACATCTCTCTGCTCCTATGGTGTTACAGGAGCTAAAGGGGAAATAGTGAAGTAGCTGGGCAGCACTGGCTGGCTATCAGAGTTTACCAGTCCTGTTATAAATTCAGAGCAAGCCCTCACATAATTGGCTGTGAAATCTCGAGCTATCATATTTATTTCAGCTGTTTCATTCTGCCTTCATCCCCTGTCTGAACATGGTAAATGAGACTTTAGGAAAAGATTAGTGGGGAAAAAAAAAAAACAAACATTAAACAAAATATCGAGTTCTAAATGGCTTGGTGGACAGCATTTCCATTTAGGACACAGTTTACATAATAAAGGACTCACATCATTCTACTTCAAGGTCAATCTAATTTTAAAAGAGATCTAGGATGAGCACCAATATTTAAATGTTTACACTCAGAGGCACATACACTCACGTGGACAGCTAAGCTATTTCAGCGAGGACTTCAAACACTCATTAAGGCAACCACATGGGGTCTGGTGTGAGACTGGCAATGACAAGCATTAAAGACTGACCCCCAGGCTGCTACTGCACCATCCAGAAGGCTTGCCTTTCTTCTAAGAAAAACTGACTGCCTCCTCTGAACAGACAGCAAGTGTTGCTGGGCGGAAGCAGTGAATAAAACTTTAGTTTCACTTTTCTGGACAGAAAAACCAGAGAGAGACTAATTCGAAGCACAGAGGAAATTCTAGAAATATTAATGCTATTAACGCTACCCATGCAGTACAGCAAAAAGAGCCAGACCTGGGTGTTAGTTTGAATCCTATCCCTTTATATACCAACCGCATGTCCTTTCCTAGCGGGGTCAAGTATATGCACTCTGGAACCAGACTGAACTGTGTTCAGATCTCAGCTTTGCGACTTACTATAGGTATTAATAGAAAATAACTTAATGGAAAAGTATCACTTATTAGTAATGATTATCCCCCTCCCATCCAGGCTGGCACATAATACTGAGCAGAGTTCCATGTGCAATAGGTCTTTGATGATTATCCATTTGAAATGTAGCAGTGTGTACATGACCTTCCAGGAGGTGGGTTTGGGGGAGAATGGATACGTGTGTATGTGTGTACGGCTGAGACCATTCGCCGTTCACCATAACACTGTTAATCGGCTATACCCCAATGCAAAATAGAAAGCTAAAAAGAATAATGATTATGTTTCTGTGGTGTGAATTTTTCTTCACATTTTTGTTATTTTATAACTTTTCCACAAATACATAATGTTTTTACAGTTAGGGAAAATAATAAAACTTATTGGAAGAAAAAAAGAAGAGGGGTAGAAAGTAATAAAAAAAGTAAGAAATAGATTAAAGATTGAAAAGGATGTCTGGAGAACATGTTTGCAGGCAGTATTTTTAAAATGTGTTTTACTCAGATGTAGCTTGATTAACTATCTAGATTAAAGAAATTACCCAGAAGCAAAAAGTGAATGATGCAACCTAAAAATTACAAAATTGATGTCTATATTATAAAAGAGTATAGGTCTCTGAAATGCAATAATTATACGCTACAGTTTTCTAACATTTTCTTAAGGCAAACATTACTATTAACATGGTGACCTCCCTCACAGCACCAAACAGCAACGGTCCCTAACCTTTTTGGCACCAGGGACCAGGTCCATGGAAGACAATTTTTCCACAGACCAGAGTGGGGTACGGTTTGGGTTCAAGAGCATTGCGTTTACTGTGCACTTTATCTCTATTATTATTATATCAACGCCACCTCAGATAATCAGGCATTAGATCCTAGAGGTGGGGACCCTTGGAGCAGAGGGTAGGAGTCACTCGGGGATTGCAGTGCTGTTCTGGAAAATATAGACAAAGTATTTTTTCAAAGTATACACCACATGTAAACAACTGAGAATCAGCTGTCTTCTGCCTATTACTTTATTGACACACGGATGTGAAAACAAATTCCTAGTGGAAGAGGCTATGTCTACTTGTCTTTAATCATAATATACACCCTGTTTCAATGCCACAGGAAAAGGGCCAGAGATGAGCTGCACATTTGTTGGTGGTAGTATTAACTTGCAATTTAAGGGGCCTGGAGTCAATTAATAGCTGATTGCTTGTACTACGGTCCCTACAACATTCTCCATTGCTTATCATTAATCCTTTTTTTTTTTTTTAATCTCAACCAGCCCTGGAGGCCAAGGCTAAATTCATTCCATTAAAATGTAATACAGCATTGATTAAACAACTATCTGTTTGAATTTTACATCTATAATAACAATAGCCATAGATGTGCAGTAACCATCTTCCATAACATTATAAGGCCTAATGCTGCGTATTTATGTCTGGCTAATTTATTAAGTACATACATAACCATCTTCCATAACATTATAAGGCCTAATGCTGCGTATTTATGTCTGGCTAATTTATTAAGTACATACAAAATGATAAACATCTCTAAAAGACTGTCTTAAAATTTCCATTACTGTTTCATTTTTCCTATCCTTAAATTCATTTCCCTGACAGCAAACAGCAGCTTAACATGTTTTCCCATACATATTTGGATATTTTCCATTAGTTAAGATTCATCAGCTTCCCCATTAGCAAACCCACTCTCTCTCTTTCTAACAGGATAGCCCTATCAATTGTGCCTTATGGTTTATGTAAGTAAATCTAAATGATTATGTGGAGCCACCACCAACAATGAGAAAATTCCCCTGGTGGCGTCCACTAACTGAGTTATCCTCCATTTGTCTTACCTGTTTGGCCCCATTCACTCCATCTCATTGCTACCCTTTGCTTCAAGAGAGACATTATAGTGCCAGGCTCCACAATGCATGTAGCACAGGCCAAAACATAACTCAGAGACTCTGCTGATGAACCTCTGACTTGGTTAAGTTCAATAATGCACTTTACAAAGGCTGTGAGGAGTCTGATGACACATTTTGCAGAATTTCTTTGAGTGAAAAGCTACATGGTGTTGGCTGTTGAGGCCTACCATGAAAAAAATAGGACAGAAATCAATTAATTATCCAGAGAATAATTGTATTTGGCTACAGAGGCCAGACTGACAGACTGTTGTTGGTTGTTTAGTCACTCAGTCGTTCTCGATTCTGTGCGACCCCATGGACTGCAGCACACCAGGCTTCCTTGTCTTTCACTATCTCCCGGAGTTTGCTCAAGCTCATGTCCATTGAGTTGGTGATGCCATCCAACCATCTCATCTCTGTCGCTAGCATTTATCATATTTGGTTCCACTGAATCCTACTTTATATTTCGAGTAAAGATGGTAATAGATACTCGTTATATTAATAATGTGTATTATTAATAAAATATTGGTAGTATTAATAAAAATGGAAGTGTTAGTCACTCAGTCATGTCTGACTCTTGGCAACCCCACTGACTGTAACTCGCCAGACTCCTCTGTCCACGGGGTTTTCCAGTCAAGAATACTGGAGTGGGTAGGCATTCCCTTCTCCAGGGGATCTTCCCAAGCCAGGGATATCAACCCTCGGTCTCCTGAACTGCAGGCAGATTCTTTACCATCTGAACCACTGGGGAAGCCCATTAATAAAAATAAAGATCCTTAATAAACCATTAAGACTGAGGACTTCCTGTAATACAACATTCTAAGGAAATCAAGTGTGCTCTGGGAGACAAATTGGTTGAAAAAAATGTAAAAGTAGATTTTGTTTGAACATCTGGGTAGATAGCATTGTTGGCTACATTTCCATTCAAAAACTCTATCTGTGGAGCACTTCATCTTAAATTCTTGTTTTAAATAGTATTAATAAGAGCTAATGTCGACTTAAAACAAAGTAAGAGTTGTGACCTAAGTTTTATTTGGGGCAAAATGAGGACTGCAGGCTGGGAAACAGTACCTCAGAGAGCTCTGAGAAACTGCTCCAAAGAGGCCAGAGGGTGAAGACCAATAAATATGTGATGTGGGATGTGGATGAAGGGGAAGTTCATGTGATCAAGCACATATTTTTACAGAAGATTTTGCTGGTCCTGAGGAGAAGATGTCACCATGAAAGAATTTACTGCTTTTCTGCATATGAGAAGATGCAAGAACTGGGCTCATAAAATCAGTTCCTGAAAATATCTATCTGAAGACCTGTTCTGCCAGTTTTTCAGAGCACAGAGTGCCTCTTTCCTGATCTCCACCCTGGACTCCCTTCAGCGGGTGTTGAGGGTCAGCAGATGCAGCAGCATGTGATTTAACCCTTGTAGAGGCAGATGGCAAGCGCCCACGGCGAGTGCCAATTTGTTGTTGACACTAACATTTACGAAGTGCTTCCTTTTGTCTAAGAACTTCATGTGTATTAACTCTGTTTCTTGTTACAACAAGCCTATGAGGTGGGAAGTGTTAGTCTGTCCCTTTTATGCATGAGAAAACTGAGGCAGAGGTCAGTTACACAACTTGTCCAAGGTCATACAGCTAGGAGGTGGTCAAGACAGGATGCTAAGGAGGGTGGCTCCAGGGTGTACCTACCTCAACACTCTGCCCCCCACGTCCTGACTCTAGCCAGGCATTGCTGTCTGCCTAGGGAACACCCAGTTCTTCTCCTATACTTGGATAAAGGCATGTAAGAAAAGATTTCTTTCCTATGTTGAAAGAACTTCCGATTCATTCAGAAATGGCTTCAAATCATTAAATATAAGTTAAAAAGAAGAGAGCCTAGAACAGGACCAGACTTTATGCTAATGGAAAGTGCTGTCTGATCCCTTGAGAACCTGTCTCTAATGGAGACCATAAACCTTGAGACATGATTAAGAGGCTGCTTCTATAATACAGATTTAATAACTGACATGCTTGTGCAAATAGGCTCAGTGCTTCTTAAACTTGGGTGCTCATCCACATCTTGGGGTTTGTAGTCTTTGCCAGGGACCCAGAAGACCTTTCTGGTGTGTCAATTTTACTTTAAGACTTTGGAAAAAAATACTTAAATTTGTAATCAAAATATTTTCACACTAAAGCAACAAGGATATCTCTCATGTTTTTATGACAACCTCTAAGATTTGTGTGTTTCATGCTTGCACAGAAAGCTTCATGTTCTACCCCAAATCCCAAGGAGAACAAATTCCTTTCTCAAGGCCTAAGGGCATGTAGGGACAAATATTTGAGAAACAGTGATTTAGCCTCTAACCAGTTCTGATTGATAAACACGAAGGGGAAAAACAAAACCAACAACAGAGGCAAACACTTAACGCCATTCCCGAAAGCTTTCTCCACAGCAGATAAAAAGTGTAGAAATGGCCAGGAGTAAATCAGCCAGACTTAAGCAGGACTGCCCCCTCCTTGGATCATGGCTGTTAAATCCAGCTCTAAATTCTGCCTCAGATTCCTCCTCCCCTCTCCTCCTCCATTGCCGCCCATCCTCCCAGCCCTGGCTGTCATAATTTCTCCCTTGTTTCTTCAATGGTCCTTCTCCTTCTCCACACACTAGTCAGAGGTGTCTTTTTATTTTTTTATATAAAACATAAATCAGGTAATTTCCTTCTCCTGGTTACTTCTCCCTAGTAGACGCTCAATGCACTTAAAATTCCACCTACACTTCTTTATTCCATACAAAATCCTACATCATCAGGCTCCTGACTCCTCCAACCTGATTTGCTGACATGTTCCCATTAGCTCATCTCCTTCCAGGCAAGCTTGGCTTGCTTCTGTTCCTGGAATACACAAAACTTATTCCTCCCTCTGGAACTTTGGCTTTGCCATTTCCTCTTCCTGGAATTCTCTTTCTCTGATCTTTATATCATGCCCCCGCCCCCCTTTTTTTTCTTTTTTCATTCAGGTCTCAGCGCATATGCGGTTTCCTCAGAGGGACATTCCATGGTTATCCTCCTTAATATTGTTATCTTCTCCAAACACTGTCTAGGCACATACATTTTATTTTATTTTTAGCACTTATTTGGGCTTCCCTAATGGCTCAGACGGTAAAGAATCTGTCTGTAATGCAGAGACCTGGGTTCAATCCCTGGGTTAGGAAGATCCCCTGGAGAAGGAAATGGCAACTCACTCCAGTGTTCTTGCCTGGAAAATCCCATAGACAGGAAGCCTGGTGGGCCACAGTACTTATTTATTTATATATCTCCTATTCAATACACATGGCAGGAGCTTGAATATTCACTGAATGAGTAAATGAATGGGAGAAAGAGAAGTAGAATACATTTCCGATACTATGTCCAATAAGCTACTGTTTAATAATTTGAGGAGAATGGATGGAGGCAGACTATAGATTGATGGGTTCATATTTATTTAGTAATAAAGGAGTCAAACTGTGAATATCAGAGCACAATTTGGAGTCGTCTTTGAAAGTTTCTGGAGATAAGAAATCTTTCCTGTGACTTTATTTAGCCTTAGCTTTAAAAAAAAAAAACAAAAAACTATTTTGTATTGGGGTATAGTAACTTTTGCTTTAAAAAAAAATTCTTTATTTTTTAATTGAAGGATAATTGCTTTACAGAGTTTTGTTGTCTTCTGTCAAACCTCAACATGAATCAGCCACAGGTATACACATATCCCTCCCTTCTGAGCCTCCCTCCCGTCTCCCTCCCCACCCCACCCCTCTGTGATGACACAGAGCCCCTGTCTGAGTTTCCTGAGCCACACAGCACATTCCTGGAGGCTCTCTAGTTTACATATGGTCATGTAAGTTTCCATGTTACTCTTTCCGTATGTCTCACCCTCTCCTCCCCTCTCCCCATGTCCATAAGTCTGTTCTCTATGTCTGTTTCTCTATTGCTGCCCTGTAAATAAATTCTTCCGTACCATTTTTCTTGATTCCATATATATATGATAGAATACAATATTTATGTTTCTCTTTCTGACTTACTTCACTCTGTATAATAGGCTCTAGGTTCATCCACCTCACTAGAACTGACTCAAATGCATTCCTTTTAATGGCTGAGTAATATTCCATTGTGTTTATGTACCACAACATCTTTATCCATTCATCTGTCGATGGACATCTAGGTTGCTTCCATTGTTCTAGCTATTGTAAATACTGCTGCAATGAACAATGGGGTACATGTGTCTTTCAATTTTGGTTTCTTCAGGGTACATGCCTAGGAGTGGGATTGCTGGGTCATATGGGCTTCCCTAGTAACTCAGTTGGTAAAGAATCCACCTGCAATGCAGGAGACCCCAGTTTGATCCCTGGGTTGGGAAGATCCCCTGTAGAAGGGAAAGGCTACCCACCCCAGTATTCTGGCCTGGAGAACTCATTGGGGTCGCAAAGAGTCAGACACGACTGAGTTACTTTCACTTTTACTTTCATGGTGGTTTTATTTCTAGTGTTTTAAGGAATCTCCATACCGTCTTCCATAGTGGCTGTATCAATTTACATTCCCACCAACAGTGCAAGAGTGTTCCCTTTTCTCCACACCCTCTCCAGCATTTATTGTTTCTAGACTCTTTGATGATGGCCATTCTGACTGGTGTGAGGTGATATCTCATTGTAGTTTTGATTTGCATTTCTCTAATAATGAGTGATGTTGAGCATCTTTTCATGTGTTTGCTAGCCATCTGTATGTCTTCTTGGAGAAATGTCTGTTTAGGTCTTTTTCCCACTTTTTGACTGCTTTGTTTGTTTTTCTGGTATTGAGTTGTATGAGCTCCTTGTATATTTTGTAACTTTTGCTTTTTGACCAACCAAATTATGTGGGTAAACATTACAGAGCCAGTTGGAAAGACATCAGGGTACAGTAAGTTCAGGGCCAGGTGAGCTGGGTTTCTAAAAGTGGGAAATACATCACTCACAGCTGATTTAAGGTCCCGCTTTCATAATGGTATTTACCACATTCATAACTTGGGAGATTAAATCCCCTTATTTTGAAAGGGCAGTTTTATTTTGTATCCCTAAGTCTTTTGGTTTTATTTTAGTATCAATGATTTGTTTGTATATCCTGAGATTACTTGGCCAGACGGTGATGGTGTGTAACTGTTATCTCTTCTGGGTGACAGAGAAGACTTGGCTCAATAGAGAGGGAATCTATAGTTGTAGGTAATGCACAAAGTTGGCACTGCTCATAGGTAATCACTGATTGATTATATTTTTTTGTAATTGTTACCTTCTTACTCTATCATAAAAAAATGAACATCAGCTTAGAGAAACAGAAAGACACTGAACTGGGTGCTCAAAGATAAGGGTTCTAAATTTGATTCTATAACCTACAAGTTGTGGGACTTATGGATAGCCAACAAATTTTGCTAGACTTTGTGTTTCTTGCCCACCAAATGGGGAAAGATTAGACTCTATCTTCATTTATGGCCCTTCCAACTCTGATAGTCTATAATTTTATGAGCCAAGAAACCATCTCAGCATCATTGTAATAGTTTTGTTTTCCAAAAATCAAAGACTAGAGTATTTACATAACAATAATTTTGATTTATAAGGGACTCAGCAGGGTTTCTACTAAGAGAATTTTATCCAAGGCCTTTTTGTTTAGGCTTCCTTTCTCTACATCATTGGAAAAACAAAATTTCCCAGCTTAGTCAGGTACACATATCTTGAAACAGTAAAAGAGGTTTAAAAAAAAATCCAGGTAAGTCATTGTAGTATACTTCTCATCAAAATTCTTTTTATAAGCCTTATTATACTTCTCCAACAAAAGTGAATATAAATTAGCAAGATTGAAAATACTCACAACAGATAGAGTAAGATATTATGAACATCTGGAACAAAAGACTGCCAATTTGATATAATTATATAGGTAGTTGGAAGGTTCCCATTTCACAGAACACTTTTCCTATCAGCCCAAGTCACACCATTAAAGATTAATTCTCTTGATTTACTATTTTAGGAAAATAAAAAGTAGGCCGCAAATGTAAGCCACTATAGTGCCTAAGGTGTGTAATAATGTTAACAAATTTACAGATGAGAAAATCAAGACTCAGGACATTAAAAGACTTGTTCAGGGTTATCTAGGTGGTAAGTGGTAGGACCATTCTCCTAACAGAAGCATAATCCTCTTTACTCAACATTTTTCCATAGAAAGAAACTGTATGAGATAGTGGGTGGGGGCATGGGAATGAGTACTTTGAACACAGACATGAACTCAAAGTTTGATTCTGCTATTTGTTCGCTGTATGGCATGAGAGAATTACTTAAACTCATTTTTTGTTACCTGCAAAAATCAAGAATAGGATATCACATACAGAATATAGGGGTGATTGGGCTTCCCTGGTGGCTCAGAGGTTGAAGTGTCTGCTGGCGTCTGCCCGCAATGCGGGAGACCTGGGTTCAATCCCTGGGTCGGGAAGATCCCCTGGAGAAGGAAATGGCAACCCACTCCAGTATTCTTGCCTGGAGAATCCCATGGATGGAGGAGCCTGGTGGGCTACAGTCCACGGGGTCGCAAAGAGTCAGACACAACTGAGCGACTTCACTTCACTTTACTTCACTTCATAGGGGTGATAAAGTATATTAAAGCACTTAATGGCACGTAGTAGTAATCTTTTTGTTTTTACTATTCTATATACTTCTAATCTTGCGACTAGGTTGCCGATGAAAGGATAGAACCATAAAGATAATTTAAAGGTAGGTAGTTTTCCTTCAGAGTCTTGTATTCAAACTATAACAGATATATTCATTTTATTCTATTTTACATTCTTCCTTGAGTATGTGTGCACTATCCCTACCATGAATGCCCTTCCTCATCTTTTGCCTCTCTAACAAAGATAGTCTATACATTTTTTCAAACTCAAACACAAGCTATCTTGTCTTTAAAACTTTATTTGATGTCACAGGCTGTTCCTGTGTGGCATTCACGGACAACTCAAAAAACTCATTTATAAATATTAACTAGGTGCCAGCTCACGTGCTGGAGAACTCTGCTAGGGCCATGCAAGGGCACTTCATTGAACTGATCTAATTTTGTTTGTTTCTGTTAGTAGTTCCCACACTTTGGGATTTTATAGAACTTTTACATTTAAAAAATGAGGACTGACACCACGTCGCCAACGTTTCCTTTTCTAGGTAAGGATAAGTAACTGCCACTGATTACCACAAAGGAAGGGAATTTTGACAAAAATCTCAGGATGATAAAAAATGAATACAGGCTTTATGGAAAACTTCACAGAGGGGGGTCTGCATGATCAGGGAATAGGTACTGGGGGATCCACTGGTCTCATATATATATTTTGTCCCAATCTGATAGTTCTTAGAGATGTTGCTTCTTATTTCTTTTTGCATCCCTACTGCAGTGCTCACTGTCTAGTGGGAAGTTGTCAGTGAATATTCATGAATAAGGTAGTGAATACGCCTCTGAGAAAATATTTACCTCTGAGACCTGTGGCAATGCCTTCCATCACAGAGCACCTGTGAGAACACACAGCCGTGGTGAGGACGTGTGGAGGGGTGTGTGTGTGTGTGTGTGTGTGTGTGTGTGTGAAGTGATACAATTTATTTCACAAGTTTGCAGGCACCAGCCATTTGGAAGATTTGATGTAAGCTGTGTGATTGTCCTGCCAGAGAACAAAGGAGGAGGCAGGCAGGAAGTAACATACTAGGTAGGGTATATCACTGTAGAAAAAAATGAAATCTCTCTCTCTCTCATACCATCTAAAATGTTCCATGTGAACTGATAGATTGAGTATTATGAGTGTGTGTGTGTATGCATGTGTAAGTCACTCAGTCGTATCCAAGTCTTTGTGACCCAATAAATTGCAGCCTGCCAGGCTCCTCTGTCCGTGGAATTCTCCAGGCAAGAACACTGGAGTGGGTTGCCATTCCCTTCTCCAGGGGAATCTTCCTGACCCAGGGATTGAATCCTGGTCTCCTGCATTGCAGGCGGATTCTTGACCGTCTCTCCGGTCTCTTTCGAGTCACATATTTCTACAATGAAAACAGTTTTACACAACTTGCTTTTCATTTTTAAAATAAGGAGAAAGGTAACATGTTTCCTCCTAGCCAGAACTTTAAAGCTGGCAAGGCACCCAGTTTTCCTACTTAAAAGCTGTATGACCCCAAGCAAGTTCCCTAACCTCTTTGAGCTTCAATTTCTGCATCTCTAAAATGGGGATAACAGTCCTTCTTTCTGTGTTTTGGAGAGGATTAAAAGGATAGTTTAAGTAAATGAGCAAGCAAAGGGCCTGGATTATGAATGGGGTTTAATAAATTTTAATTCACTATGGGGCCCAGTAAGATAAATGGCATTTTCAAATTAAAATCCTATCAAATATTAGCGATAGGATGAGAGCAAATAGATTATTGCTCTGGTGAATAAAGGTGCCTGTATTTACACAATCTTTAAAGAACCCTGAGGATTATCTTTGCGGCAGCCCTCATTTTAATTAAGAGCATAGAGATTAGGCGTTTCAGCATAGGAAGAGGTTTATATTTGATTTAAACCACAGATGTACATTTGCAGCATCTAAACATTCCATTCCTTGGCTAAAGATGTAACAAGCTACTTCAGCAAACCTGAAATTGTAAAATAAATGGAAAATGCTTAATCATTGAAAAGGAATGAAAAGCCCAAAGCACACACAGGCGCCAGAGAGGAAAGTTAAGCAGCAGGAAGTCCCCCCAGTTTTTTTAAAGGCTGACAAATGACTTCAGTAGACAGTCAGGATACAAAACTAAAGGATCCAGCTCTATCACTTTTACACACACACACTTTCAGGGGAAAAAAGTGTATATTTCTATAGGCAAACTCATTTTGGGTAAAAGTATTTCTCAAAGGAAAAAAAGCAAGTTGCAGAACCACGTGTAAAATACACACTTATTTTATTAAAAACAATGTCAGACTCCACCTACACCTGAGTATGCTTTGCACATGTTTGTCTGACATCAGGCAAGGGATGAAAGGTTCAACACCACACTGGGAAGCTCAGCCGGTTTGAGGGAGCTTTTTGTTTCTTGAACATCTTTGCATTACCTCACCAAATGCAATGAGCATACATTACTTTGGAACAAAAACACTTAAAGGTAAAAAAGAAAAAATGTACATTTCCTATTATTCATATATGCATTCATTCATTCATTTGTTCATCATCCAAAATTTTTTGAATCCTCACTGGACCATGAAGTGAACTGAGTTGGTCTTTTCTAAAGGATCAGATCTAACTTTTTCAGAGGCATGCCAGCTAAATTTAGTTTTATTTTTTGTGGGGTAAGCCATGTGGTTCTGTTGCTCTGCCCTAAAATCCTGCCTTGTTCCCCTTTGAGATGAATGAGATATATTAAATTCAAACCATGTGGAGTTAATTTCACTCCTTTCCTTTCTACCTGCAGTTACTGCACTCAAGGGAGGATTGACTGACTCCCCAAGTTCATTGAATTGTGTGTGGCCAATGGCGGCAACAACATGGAATTTAGAGAAAAAGCAAACAAACAAACAGATAAACAGACTCTCAGTTCTGACTCTTCTACTAACCAGGTACGTAACGCTGGTATGCTACTTCCTTCTTTTTGAACCTCAGCACCACTTTCTCTCTTTGAGTAATAACACCTATCTTACAGTATAGCTGTAAACCTCAAATGATGTTAGGTATCAAAAAGTCCTAATAAATTGCAAAGTGATGGATGTGTGTACGTTACAATTTCTCCATGAAGAACCTGTGGTTTTGCTTCCAACAGAGGACAATGACATATGCTTGTAAGTCTTGGCAGGTTTCCACTTCAGGTGAGACTATAATAAGCTTGAAGAGAGCTGAGGAGCAACAGCTACCATGTTAGGGAAATGCAATTCTTGCCTGGTAAAGATCGCAAACCCAATTATCCAACAAACATATCTGACCTGGTATAATCGTCTTCAACAAGCATGTGCTTTGGAATTGGTGAGTACCTTCCTGGAGAGATGGGCGGCAGGGAGGTTTTATATTCTAAAGTGCCATTGTTGCCAGAGAGAAGATGGTTTTCCATCGGTGGAGAATAAGCTAAGGAGTGGAAAAAAAAAAAAGAAATCTGTTATGTGGGTGATTCAATGTGTCATGCCACGGTCCTGTTAAAAATAGAAAGGCTGTGATACATGCTAAGAATTCTGTGATCCTTCAAGAGATGGGAGTTGCTGTTTGTTTATTCTTAATATGTACAAGCACATGGTGACCTTTAGGATTGGAAAAATGTAATTACAGTTTTATCTGTAAGCCGAGTTCATATAATTAGGTGAAGAGAAAAACAGGAGGAGAGATCCCGTATTCACATTTTTCAGAACAATGATTAATCTTCTATTGAAATAAAAATGTTAGCTTTCTAATTGCAGGGCTCACATTCTTTTCACATAGCTAATATCAAACCATCAAAAGCAGAAAACTCTTGGAGCAAGTTACTGTATAAGACTTTAATCCCTAAATACATTATTCTCCCATCCCAGAAAACCTTAGAACTCTGGCCTTTCTTTTCTGTTCCTCCACCCTAATGCATCCCCCTTTTCGGTGACTAAAAAGGTCCTAACTGGGTCTCCTGCCCCTACTCTCTCCCCAGATCCATTTTATATATTGAGAAATGCCAGTCTGATCATGACATTCTCTTGCTTATACACTTTCCATAGATACTATTGTACTGAATA
Source organism: Cervus canadensis (assembly GCF_019320065.1). NCBI lineage: Eukaryota > Metazoa > Chordata > Mammalia > Artiodactyla > Cervidae > Cervus > Cervus canadensis. The sequence continues at coordinate 5,597,707 of NC_057414.1, read as the reverse complement.
TAAACTCTCCCTTTTATCATTCTTGGAAGGCTGACTCATTTTGATATCCCTCTCTTACACATCTCCTATGGTCCCCAAATAAAGCCTGTTCTTCCTAATATCTGTATTTTTGCTCCACTTTACCAGCTACCTAAAACTTCTGTCTCCTCTCCCATCTGTGATACTGAAATCTTATCCATTTTTTCAAGATACAATTCAAATGCTACCTTCTGCATAAAGATTTTTCTGATCATCCAAAGACAGGTGATATGCTTTTCCTCTGAGTGCCCAAAGCACATTTCTTTTTACCTCTCTCATGGCATGTACATCCCCTCTAAGTTTGTCGAATACTGCTGTTACTTGTATACCTGAATTAACCTTCCTTTCAATGAGGGCCAGGACTGTATCTCCTTTGGGTCCCACATATTACCTTATACGGTATTTTGCGTATATTCAAATTACTCTATATATTTCTTGAATTGAATAGCAAATTTTGTTTTCTCCTTTTTTCTTCAGACAGAAAAGAAGAAATGCCCTATATGCTCGTGAAGAAGAAGCTCACAGAGCCTCAAGACTGATTTTTCATTATCTGGCTTGAAAAACTCTGAAAGTTAAAACTCTTTAATATCCTAAGGTAAGGCTGATCTCGCCTTATTGCTTGCTTGACAAAAAGACATATTCCGAGGCAAGTCATTTTACAATCATTAAGAAAACCAATAGCCAATGTAATGGGCAGGTAACAAAATCATTCAACATTTAAATTTCCCTCAAGAGAAACATCCATATCTAAAAGAGGTTAAACGACTTGCTTAAGAGCATAGTGCTAATTAATGACGGGGCCTGAAGACACTCTGAGTCCTCAATCTCACAAGCGATTGCTCAAGATTTCAGAATGCGCACTTTTACTGATGCTGCCAAAACTGTCCCTTTAACTCACATCAGAAAAACGAATTGCTTCTAAATCTAGTCCCCGGAGAACCTTCTTGCTGGCCTATTAAGAAGAGGGGAAGCCATGGGGCTTGTGTAGAAACAGACTTTGTGAGGCCCGGGCATAGCATCTCATTGTTAGTTGTTGCTCAAGAAGCCCCCACCTCCAGCTCATCTCCACTGTCTCGGTGACTGAAAGTTTTATCTGGCTTCCTTGCCAATATACCAAATTCTGATAAGGTTAGAACTATAAGGATGGTGATGAAGGAGCATGGTTTCACCATTTGAGGGCAAGATCCTCTTCCCCAGGAAGAACAGTGCTATCCCCAGGTTATTTGGCCAGTCTCCTCCTTTTCCACTCTGTTACTATATAGATTTAAACTAGGAAGAGAGACTGTTATGGCATGAGAGCTATTGTGCTTTAGGGGCTTGAGAAATAGCCTTTAAAAATGTGTTGGCCCTGGGCAGCAGTGGAGACACAGACATAGAGAACTGACTTATGGACCCGGAGATGCGGGGAAGGAAGAAGAGGGTGAGGTGGATGGAGAGAGTAACATGGACATTTATATTAACATATGCAAAACAGAGAGCCAATGGGAATTTGCTATATGACTTAGGGAATTCAAACTGGGGCTCTAACAACCTAGAGAGGTGGCATGGGGTGGGAGGTGGGAGGGAGGGGACACAGCTACACCTATGGCTGATTCATGTTGATGTTTGGGAGAAACCAACACAATTCTGTTAAGCAAGTATCGTTCAATTAAAAAATAAGTAAATTTAAAATCTTTACAAATGAATAACCTATGAAACCTAATGAAAACTTGCTGTATCACATAGGAAACTCTACGCAATGCTCTGTGGTGACCTAAACGGGAAGGGAATCTGAAAAAGAGTGGATATGTGTGTACGTACAGCTGATTTGCTTTGCTGTGCACCAGAAACGAATGCAACATTGTGAAGCTGCAATTAAGCTCCAATAAATGTTTACGCCAATAAAAATTTTTTAAAAATGGTGCCCCTTGGAATACTACTCAGCCATGAAAAAGAATGAAATAATGCCATTTGCAACAAGGATGCACCTAGAGATTACCATACTAAGTGAAGTTAAATCAGAAAAAGAAAGAAATATGCCACATGATATCATTTATATGTGGAATGGAAAATATGAACCTACGGTTGAAATAAAAACAGACTCACAGACACAGAGAAGAGACTTATGGTTGCCAAGGGGAGGTGGGGGTTAGGGAAGGATAGATTGGCAGTCTGGGATTAGCAGATGCAAACTATTAAATATAGAATGGACAAGCAACAAGTTTCCACTGTATAGCACAGGGAATTATATTCAATATTTTGTGATAAACCACAATGGAAAAGAATATGAAAGCAAATGTATATACATATATATATGAATAACGGAATCATTTTTCTGTACAGCCGAAATTAATACAACATTGTATGTAAACTATATTTCAGCTAAAAAAAAATGTGTTACTCCTATGTTGTTGTAATCACACTGTCCATAACATACATTATGAAGCCTTTCTGCAATGGTGAACCTGCCAACTCATCAGGTAAGGCCCACAAGGCAAGTGAAGTACAAGATCCCTCTGCAGGACTTCTACAAGCTAAACAAGAGTGAAGAAGATCTTGCCAAGTTTTATAGACTTCCAATTTTGAAAACCTGGCCTGCTGTTCAAAGATGGCTCTAAGCTTGGTACTTACAGTGTGTAATATCAGGTGGACCATAAGGATCAGTCATATAAATGGTGGTGGGTTTGCCAACTTTTAGATAAACTACATCTGATGTGTTCTTCAATATTGCTACCGCCTCCTCATGTGTTACTTCTTCTAAACTGTAGTTGTTTACCTGAAAGTGGGAAAAATTCATTGTTAGAGCCAAATCTATGCAGGTGATTAGCCAGAACTATCCAGGCAAGAAGATATACAAAATTATGAGCTTAAGCAAAGAATAAATCATAATTATTACAGTCCAGTATCTATATTATACTTTGACAGAACAGATGGATTAATGGCATTAGCCAAAGCAGATAAGGTACAGTTGTTGATGCTAAAAAACAAGGCTGTTTCTGCCTTTTCCTATGAGGAAGCAATATATTATATTAGAAATCAGAATACTCTTGTGAAAAATGGAACAAAGAGGTCAAATGTCTTTCTTATGCTATAGTGACTGTGATTACAAAAGCAATATACATTCATGGAAGAAAACGAAAACAACAGATGAAAATAAAATTATCCATAATCTCCCTATATGGATATATATCTTTGAATGATTGTGACCATATTACACACATTGTTTTGGAATGTGCTTTTCAACTTCAAGTGACCATTTGCCTCTATCATGAATGTATTTCAGCAAGATGAGTTTTGTTTCCTAAAAATCACTGTGCCTTAACATAATGATTTAACTAATCTCTAAAGCACATTTAGTTTATTTCAAATGGTGTTGCAACAAACTGTTTTCTATATTTGTGCACCACTCTGATGACGTCTTCAGGATAAATCACACAAATGAACACTGGACCAAATTAAATGAATATGATAAAGCCTCTGGTCCACGGTTAGCTGCTCAGTCGTGTCTGACTCTTTGCGACCCCATGGACTGTAGCCCACCAAACTCCTTTGTCCATGGAGATTCTCCAGGCAAGAATACTGGAGTGGGTTGCCTGCCATGCCCTCCTTCAGGTATCTTTCCAACTCAGGGATCGAACCCAGGTCTCTTGCAATACAGGCAGATACTTTATTGTCTGAGCCACCAGGGAATCCCAAGGCCTCTGGTACCTATTTCCAAAGTACCCTGTGGAAACACGAGCCAGTTTCCTCTTATCCTGCAGATATATCAGAGCCCCGTCTTCCCACGGCTTCACCAGGCTTGGCTTTCCTCACTTTAAAAACTGTTCCCATCAAAATGTCATTTAACATGAGTCTGTTTTCTAAGGAAAGAGCGCTAATGTTGGAACATAGAGCTTTTCAAACGAACAAGTTCAAGAGTACCTTGTTGCCATCGGCTTTAAAGCCACTTCTCTCTATTGGAGAGAAAAGCCTGTGATACCAGAGCAATTATTCCTTCATGGCAGTGGCTTACAGTGGGTCTCTGAGGCACCTTCTCTTAAATGGTTTTCAAATATTGAGGCAATATTTTAAATACCTACGTTATCCTTACTTGACTCCCATGTTTTTTTATATGTAGCAATTCTTTAGTTGGTTTCTGCTGAAATGATGTGGAATTCAAATCAATGTAGTATAAATGTAAATAAATAAAATAGCTTGGATTCCTACATATTCTCTGTAGTATCTAATCAACCATTCAGTCATTTAACATCTTGTAGCATTGCTTTTTATTTTTGCTTCATGTTGTTGCATAAATTCCACGTGCCACTTAAACCTTGGTGGTGTAGCCAGGGCAGGGACCCTGGAACAGAATGGAACTGAACCTGACTGCTCACCCTGGGCTCTCCATTAAGTTGTGAATGTCTCCACTGTTCTCTTCTAGAGAAGTAACATTCTCTTAACTCTTTTTGTACTTCCAATGTCTAGCACTTGTTCATTCATCGATCAAATGTTTGTTACATACCTATTACGTGTTAGTCACTGTTCTATGTGTTAGAGATATAGTGATAAAACAATAAGAATGATACTCATAATCACAGCAGACACTTACAAAGCCTTATTTCATGTCAGGCATTGTTCAAAATCGTTTTATATATATTAACACAATCAAATCTCTCAATAGCCTATGAACTAGCCATTATAGTTATTTTCATCTTACAGATAAGAAAAGCATGTCTCCAAGAGGTTAAAAAAACTTGCCCAAAGTCATTGACCTAATCGTAGTAGAGGCAGAAATCAAAGCCAGATGGTTTAGTTCCAGAGACTCTTAACCACTCAGCCCTATTGCTTCTTTCAGATGGACACAGTCCCGCGCCCACAAGACTCACATTCTACTAGAACATAGCTATTTATGAAATGAATGGGTAGAAAACTAGACCCACACAGAGTGGGAATGTTGTGGGACTACAGGCAAGGGAAACACATTTGATGATGGCAGCCTTTAGACAGAGAAATAGCAAAAACGATAGTAATAACAATAAGCGCTAACATTTATTTAACACCTATATGTCATATGTTTTGGAAATACCATGTATATATTTTGACATAAGTTACATAATTTATCCAGGTTATAGCTCCATGGGGCTTCCCTGGTGGCTCAGATGGTAAAGAATCTGTCTGCAATGCAGGAGACCTGGGTTCGACCCCTGAGTCTGAACGATACACTGGAGAAGGGAATGGCTACCCACTCCAGTATCGCTCCATGAGGTAGACATTAATAATCAGACCTATTTTGGGAAAAACTAATATCTGAAGAGGTTAACGCCACAACAGAGAGGTCACGCAGCCTCCAAGTGGCAAAGTTACCAGTTGGATTACAGTCCTGCTGAAAAGATGAAAACGAGACAGCCCTTGAGTGCTGGTTCCTCGGACTTACATTATCTGTTCTGTCTTCCTTTAGGAGAACAGAATCTCTTTCTAAGTTTGCATACAGAAGTGATGTGAATGCCTAAGTGTTATAAAAGCTTGAGCAATCATTACTCTTCTTGCTGAATCCAGCAATGACAACATGTTGCGTCAGCCAAACACACTGACAAAGTCAAAAATAAATAAAATGGAAAGTTGCTTGATATATCTGTTTCTTCAAAACCTTTTTATATGTTTGACCAAACACTTTTTTTTAAGGACTACCACTTGTACCTAGATAATGAATATTTACAAATAATGCTCATATAGAGTGGTTTAAAATGTAGAGAAATGCCTTATCTTAAAAGATGGTTGCTAAGGTAGCTCTGAGTACTGTGACCACATACCCCAGAAACATCTATATTGGAGAAAGAGAAGAGGGGAAGAATTTATTGCCATAAACAGAGAGGATGACAAGCCAATGGACAAAGACCCTAAAGGCCAGAAACCAACCGGATTAGATTACAAGTGGCGCAAAAGCTCTGTTTCTGACAGGGCTCACTGTCTCCCTCCCCAGGATATAGAAGCACACAGCTCATTAGATTATCAGTGAAAAGGAGATGTGGCCAGCACTTATTACATTGCACTTCTCCCATCTTTACGTTGAGCCTTGAAACAAGCTAGAAGATGTTATGTTTAAGTGTGTTTTCTGAGAATGACTCCCTTAACAGACTCTCAGACCACCAGGAAATAATCTTCAGAGCAGAAAACAGAAGCTGAGGAGAGGTTGGAAGTGAGGAGTGAGGAAAGAGAGCATACTGGGGGGAAATGCCAGTAATTTAAAGCAGTAGTAGTTCAGTCAGATTCTATTTGGTGACTATGAAGTGTTGGAAAATCCACACTGATTTCCATCGTGGGAGAGATGTGTGATCCTGGCAAAAGAATGTAGTGGTTAAGAGCATATGCTTTTGAGTCACACAAACCAGGACTTGTCGTGGTCCTGACACTACCTAGTTGACTTTGGGAAACGTATTTAACCTAACTAGCCTCAGTTTTGACAAAATAGGTATGAGAATAATCACTGCCTCAAATGGGTTACTGATTTAAATATACTGACCCATGTAAAGTGGCAGGCTCATTAAAGTACTCATTATTGTTAGCTCCTGTTACTACTACCATTGTCATCATCCATCTCTCTTCTCAGGAAACAGGAATTCTTGGTGAAAATTTCCGCTGAGCATTTTCCTGTAAACATCTGCGAACTGATGAGTTTAATTAGAGTACTGTTGATGAGGCTTCTGTGCGGTCTTTTAAAAAATTCAGAATAGTACAGGATCTGGACCCAAAAAGTGCTCTTTTGTGCTGAAGTCTTCAAAATGTTTTTCACGAAAGTGGGTTTATTTGGGTTAATTATATGTGTGCATTATCCTCTGAACTCTCAAGATAAAGGGCCTACAGCTGGAGCTGATTGTACATAGAGAGAAGGGACATTATACTGATTGGCTGGGTGCTCTTTTCATTGTTTTTCATTGTTTTTTTCCTTTTCTTTTTCCTTTTTTTTTTTTGCATCAAGTATCTGCCTATCATGGTGAACACTGAGCAACTGGCCCGGTTTCAGAAAAAAAATCATGTGCATTTGAATGAAGTGTTTCTGTGGGGTGTGCAACATAGAAGGGACACGTGTGCAGCCTGGCCGTGTGTTTCAATAGGACAGAGGGCCGAGGCCAAGACAGAGAGATTGGAGGTGAGATGACTCATTCTCTCAAATGGAAGAGGGAGCATGATGCTGACAAAGGAGGCTGAAGAAAGAGGTGCCCGGAGACTTGTAAGAAAGGAAGATGGCAAGTGTTATGGGAATTCAAGTAAGTGTTAGCAAATACACATGTGATGGTACAAAGGTGGGAGGTGTGGGGGCATGAGAGGGTGTGATAGGAGAAATGAGCTATGTGCAGATGGCGAGACACTGACCTTTCCATATTCATTCAGGAATAGCAACGTGGTGAGATGAACTGGGAGTATTAGCAACACAAAAGTTGCACTAAGACACAGAACAAGGAAATGTGAGATCTAGAAACACTGTAAAAAAAAAAATTACAGATTCCAGGCTCAGCTGGTAAAGAATCCGCCTGCAGTGCAGGAGACCCGGGTGCAATCCCTGGGTTGGGAAGATCCCCTGAAGAAGGGAATGGCAACCCACTCCAGTATTCTGGCCTAGAGAATTCCGGCCTGGGTTGCAAACAGTCAGACAGGACTGAGTGACTTTCACTTTTTTGAGGCTTCCATGATAGCTCAGTTGGCAAAGAATCTGCCTGCAATGTGGGAGACCTGGGTTTGATCCCTGGGTTGGGAAGATCCCCTGGAGAAGGGAAAGGCTCCCCACTCCAGTATTCTGGCCTTCAGAGTTTCATGGACTGTGTAGTCCATGGGGTTGCAAAGACTTGGGACACCACTGAGCAACTTTCACCTCACTTAAATGTTAACTTTTCAAAAAGAAGACAAAGCAGATAATCATTATATTGCAAAAACAATTAAAAAGGGGACCAATCTACTGTAGCAAGGTCAATGATATGAAAATAAAGCTGCATAAACCAAAGACTGAAATCTTTGCAGTTCATTGCAATTAACTGTAAATTTAATATTATTTAAAACAAAGTTTGTTTTAAAAATCACAATGAATACATAAGGTATGTTAATAATAGTTACTATGAATAATACTTTCTTATGCAATGAGCATGCATTAGTAATGGTTAGAAAAAAATTAACTATTTTTCAAATGAACAAGAACTAAAACCTTAAATAAGGGAGAATAGAAATTAAGTGCAGTAGTCTCTTTATGAAACACACATAATATGATCTGATGAGTAACAGAAAATGGGAATGGGAAAGAAGGAAGTTGATTTATCACACCCAGTGACTAGTTAGATTTATGAGAAATAATAGCCATATTTAAAACCTAGGTGTTTTTAAAAATAAAGGCAACCTGGTATAATGAGAGTAATTTTGAATGTAGACTCTGATCTGCTATCAGTTTATAGTTTTATGAATTTTGTAGTTAACATATTTACTGAGTATTAATTTTCTTCTAGTCATATATGGATGTGAGAGTTGGACCATAAAGAGAACTGAGTGCCAAAGAATTGATGCTTTTGAATTGTGGCGCTGGAAAAGATTCTGAAGAGTCCTTTGGACAGCAAGGAGATCAAACCAGTCAATCCTAAAGGAACTCAACCATGAATATTCACTGTAAGGAATGATACTGAAGCCGAAGCTCTAATACTCTGGCCACCTGATGCAAAAAACAGACTCACTGGAAAAGGGTCTGATGCTGGAAAGACTGAAGACAAAAGGAGCAGAGGGCAGCAGAGGATCAGATGTTCAGACAGCACCACTGAATCAATGGCTATGAATCTGAGCAAACTCCGCGAGATGGTGAAGGACAGGGAAGCCTGGCGTGCTGCAATCTATGGGGTTGCAAAGAGTTGGACGTGACTCAGGACTGAACAACACATGTTTACTGAATATTAATTTTCTTCTGTGTAAAATAGGGTAATACTGATTGATTTACTTGTGTTTTAGAGAATTAAACGATACCATGAACCTGAAAAGACACTATAATATAAAGCAGCATATGAGTAACAATCAAACTTCATAATCAGACATGGTACTTCTGTTGATCCTAATGTGGGAAATAGTTTTTTCCTGTTCAAGGTTCTTTCTAAGAAAATGATCTTACTGACTGCTGCAGTGCCTCTATCCATTTTGAAGACTGACCTTCTCAAGGGCAAAGATCAGATTGTTTTCATCTTTGTACTCCCTCAGCTGATACACTGTAAACAGAGGTACCTAATAAATATTGAAATATCCACTAAATAAGTTTGAAAAACTAATGTGGCATATCAAAGGAAAAGTAATAAAAATTTCCTATTTTAAGGAAGAATGAGGCATTTGTATTGTGCTTCTATTTTCCATTTGTGGGCTGACTCAGAGAGGGGAGGATAAAGAATGAAGGTCATTTTATTGGACACTCACTGTGTGTCAGGCATGGGACATAAGAATGAAAGACTGGGACAAAACATGAGCGCCAGGTCACATCAGCTTATGAGGGACATAATCAAAGCTTCAACAGTGTGGATTTCTTCCTCCTTCATTAATCATTGATGTATTTCTTAATCTTTCATTCCATAGACAGAGAGAGAGAGCAAGTGCCAGTGATGTTTTGATTGACTCCAGCTTTCTCTATGGCAGCAGCCAGCAAATGAACAGCATGATAGGGACTCCAGGGCAATCAGCTGGGTGCAGGAAGAAATATTAAAATTTTTATTAATGTTTATCACATTGATCTTCACCTATTGTTTTGTGCATGTTCAGTAAAGTCATGCCTGACTCTTTCGACCCCAAGGACTGCAGCTCACCAGGCTCCTCTGTCCATGGGATTTTTCAGACAATAATACTGAAGTGGGGTGCCATTTCCTACTTCATTTTCTTTTGTGTGTGTATGGTTTAAAATGTGCATAATACGTTACCATAACAACATATGAATGCAGTTTAAAGTAGAGAAATATATACTAGAGGAAACTTTTTGTGTTTTACTGATGGGGTGTGCTTTTAACAAAAAGAATTTTAAAACTACTCCTCTGTAGTAGCTACCAATATATGATGACTAGAGCAAGTTTTATTAACAGCGTTATTAAACTGAATATAAGCAAAAGAAATAATATAATAGAAGGCTTTACTCCTTTATATAAAAGCTCTTTATGTTAAACCCTCTAACCCTTAAATAAAATATACCATTGTATTTGCATTATGTTGTAATTTTAATGCACTTGAGAAATTAAAAGGGAGTCCAAGAAATAATGCTTCCCTGGTGGCTCAGTGGTAAAGAACCTGCCTGCTCATGCAGGAAACCGTGGGCTCGATCCCTGGGTTGGGAAGATCCCCTGGAGAAGGAAATGGCAACCCACTCCAGTATCCTTGCCTGAGAAACCCCATGGACAGAGGAACCTGGTGGGCTACAACCCATGAGATCGCAAAAGAGTCAGACACAGCCTAGTGCCTAAACAACGACAACAACAACCAGGAAATAGTTATCCAGATTTTTTTTTCTTAGTGTTTCAGAAGGTATTCTAACTACAGGAGACACAGTCTGAAGGGTGAACTATTTCTAAATGTCTTTCAACCCATTACTGGAAATTGTTAAATGATGCTAAACCAGCTAGATAGAATGAGCATTAGTTACCTTGGAAATTACACTCAGCAGTGGAGCAGCAGAGCCGCGTAGGATGGGATTAAGTCAAGGCGGGACTGTGGTTCTTAACCTGGCCGCACATTATTAACAGACTCATTTAGAAAACTTAAAAAAAAAATAAATAAAAATGAGGCATGTTTCCTACCCCAGAGATTCTGGTTTGATTATTCAGAGTTGACTGAGGCCTGGGCATGCATAGCATTCAAGAGCTTACCATGAGATTCAAACATATAACCAAGATTGAGAACCAGAGGGGTTGAGTAAACTGCTGAAAGGACTGTGGTTTTAGAAAATTGTTATCTGGGTCTGAATCTAATTTTGCAATTTATTCATTATATAATATTGAAAATCTGTTTGCATCTTTGAGGTCCAACTTTCTCTTCTGGAAAGTAAGAGCAGCAGCAATGACTGCCCTATCCATCTCTCAGGTGTTGGAGTCAGGAGGTCCTGGGGGTGAAAGATCTTCTTAAAGAGGAAATGGTGTCCTGGTAGGAGGAAAGAGCTCTCTGCAGAGGCAGTTATAGCTTTCAGTTCTTATCTAAGGTTGGTCTAAACCAAGTGCTTTAAAGTCCTTTTCATTATTCGGATAATTTCTACATATCTGCATGGTCTTCAAGATGAGCTTCTTATTGATATTTGGGTGAAACAAAGTGGTACTGGGTCCTCACAACTAATACTCATTCAGAATATTAAACTGCTTCTACTCATCCTCCCTAAATCTATTTATGTCCTCACCATACAATGTAGATTTTGGAATAAAAATAAGAATTGCTCACACATAGCACATACCAGAGTGACTCCACTAAAAACTAGGTGTCTCATAAGTGTTTCTTAAAAAAAAAAAAGGTTTCATAATAGAATATATTTGAAAGCTATGGTACTAATCAAAGTTAAATTAGTTCCTTGACTGGAAGACTTCACAGACTCTGAAACACACTAAAGTTTGTTGATAATCTACAAGCGAGGCGAGATACCAGTTGACTTATTTGACTATAGATTCTTTTCTTTTTAATGTTTTTCTTAAATTTTACGTATTTACTTATGGCTGTGCTGGGTCTTCATAGACGCATGCGGGCTTTCTCTAGCTGCGGCAAGCAGCGGCTACTCTCCAGCAGTGGTCCAAGGGCTTCTCACTGCTGTGGATTCTTTTGTTGTGGAGTGTGGGCTCTAGAGCAATGGGCTTCATCACAGCTATGAAGCCTGTGTGTCCTAGAAGCCATGCTTAGTAGCCTGTTGGCATGTGGAATCTTCCCAGACCAGGGTTCAAACTTGTGTCTCCTGCATTGGCAGGCAGATTCTTAACCACTGGATCACCAGGGAAGTCCTATAGATCTTTTCATGTGACACAGGCATGAGACTAGTATTTTAAAACATACTTGGGTAACACTGATCTAAGGCAACCAAAGATGGATGTGAGTTGCCCAAGATCAATTAGGTAGAGTTAATGCTGGCTGCCTGGGACTTCAATCTAGTGATCTTATCTTTGAGTCCATTGCTTTTCCTTGTTATTTCAATGCCTCATTTACCTTTCCTCTTGTCTACCAGCTTCCTTTTAAGCAAATGAAACAGACCTTCTTTCTGTAAAAGATGTAAAAGTTCTCTTACTGACAGTTTTTTCTTCAACTGTCAAGCAAATCTTACAGAAAAAAGAGACTAATATAAATTTCAAACCACAAGGTGACAAGGGGCTTTACTGATTAACAGCTGCTGCAGAGAAGACAATTAGATGACCTGAGTGTGTATACGTCACGTGTGCTAAGTTGCTTCAGTTGTGTCCAGCTCTTGGTGACCCCACGGACTGTAGCCACTGGGCTCCTCTGTCCATGGGATTCTCCAGGCAAGAATGGTGGAGTGGGTTGCCATTTCCTTCTCCAGGGGATCTTCCCGACCCAGGGATCAAACCTGGGTCTTTTACATCTCTGACTTTGGCAGCAGGTTCTTTACCACTAGCTCCAACATTGAGCTCCAATACACTGGCCACCTGATGTGAAGAGCTGACTCACTGGAAAAGACCCAGATATTGGGCAAGACTGAAGGCAGGAGAAGGGGATGACAGAGGATGAGATGGTTGGATCATATCTCCAACTCAATGAACATGAGTTTGAGCAAACTGCAGGAGTTGGTGATAGACAGGGAAGCCTGGCGTGCTGCAGTCCGTGGGGTTGCAAAGAGTTGGATATGACTTAGCGACTGAACAACAACAGATTCAAGGTTTCTGGTATTGTGTAAAAAAAGATGAAGATCACATTTCTGTCACATATGTGGTTCTATGTATCACCGTGGCAGGGTTTATTAAAAACCACTGTGTAAAAATAAATGAAAGAATTGGAAAATTATCAACACTGTTAACCTCCGACCATCTGTTCCATAAAGTTCAAGGCCAACAGGTAATCTATTCAGTCCAAGACTACAAAAGTAATCTACTGGTACAATCCATTAAAATCAGATGTCACTGGCATTTGAAAAAACAATAAAAAAAATTATAGTGAATGATACTAAATGCCAAGTAGCAGGGGATATTTAAAACGTTGCTATTTTGATAAGGAGAATATATACTACGCATCTGGGTTAGCCATGAAACATCAGAGAGGTCTGACGTTAAGGTCACTTTATTTAAAACACTAAGGGGTTTATTGCAAAGGTGACAGGAAATAAATATAAAGGTCAGATGCAATAATCCTGCCTTTTTTAAAGTGGAAGAATAATATTATAAAGAATCAAAAGAGGTTTTGTTAAAAGGGTAATCTTTGCAGAGGATAAATGTATGTACGGCAAAATTTACTGTAAGAGTGACAGGAAAAACACAAAACATCTTAAAAAATGGAGACATGGAGAACAGGCAAGGCATAACTTTTCAAACAAATGTGGAGGAAGAATTAGCATTCATCATTGAGTTTCCAAGGGAGGAAGATTTAATAAATGGAGAGAAGTATCAGGAAACACATTTTTATTTTATTTTAAGGAAAATGATGGCTAGTATCTAATAGATAGCTCCGAGAACTCGTTCAGTTCTCCGTCCTTAGGGTATTCTGGCAGAGGTGAGGGACTGTTTCACAGGATTGTGCTTCCGTGGTATTCTGATGTAGCAAATGAGAGTTGGAATAAGATAACATGTAAGATAGATACCTTTCAGTTCTGAGATACAAGAAACACTTAGGGGAAAAAGTACTCACTTTTCAGCTGAGAAACTGAAAGGTTTATTCCTAAGGATCTCCCCACCACCACCAAAAGATCATGCTTTCACGGCAGGGTAGATGCTGGAAAACTTCCTGAATGAGGGTGATCTAGCCACAGACATCTAAAGAAGTTAATGGAGTTTCACGTTAGGTCAGTTTACTTACAGAACTATGAATGATTTTTTCCTAAGAAGTGAGAGAAGGGAGTGGCACACATTGTTTTAGAAAAAAGAATATCTATTTAGAGAAAAACAGTGTGGTACAGCTGGTAGATCACAGAATCTAAATTATTCACACTTCCTTTGGGGAAGGAGATTAGGAGAGGAGAAAGATAAAGAAGATGCAAATGTAGGGTTGTGAAGGGAAGAAGTGGTGGATAGGAGTGACATAAGAAGAGAATTAATAAATACTTTGGTTGAAGCAAGATAATTCGTCTTTTGGGAAGGTTTCTGTGATTTTTTTTTTCTGTATGCTCTCTCTCAGGGTCATTTTTCTTTCAGAATTTTATAAAATGAATCATTTTCTTTCATTTCCAGATTCAGCTTGGCAATTGCCTTGGAACTACTAATTAGGTTTTACTTACGTAAGAGGAGAGAGACCTATTATTGTTGAAGGTTCATTTTTTCTTAAAGACTATGCCTTAACATTCAAAATGGTTAAGGATTATGTCACAGCTATTTTGGAAATCATTATATCTACAATGAATCTCAAGAAAATGATAATGGAAAAATAACTTGGTGCCTGGAAAATCCTTTGACAGAATTAGTTAGACTTTGAGGTTTTTTTTTATTATTATTTTTAAGAATTTGAATATAAAGCTAAAAATTTAAAGAGAACTTCAAGATATCAGCACACCTCTAGCATGACATTGTAATAGCAGTAGTTAAAGAAATACAAGCGGTCCAGAAGAGTTATCTACATCCAAATTCTTATAGAACAATGAGACAAAGGTCAAATCAATCACTATCTATGACACACCATGGGAGGGAATGGCAAACCGCTCCAGTATTTTTGCCGTGAGAACTCCATGAACAGTATGAAAAGGCAAAAAGATATAATGCCAGAAAATGAGCCCCACAGGTCAGAAGGTATCCAACACACTCCTGGGGAAAAGCAGAGGGCAATTACTTAATAGCTCCAGAAAGAATGAAGAGGCTGGGTCAAAGAGCAAATGACGCTGAGTTGCGGATGTGTCTGATGGTGAAAGTCAAGTCGGAGGCTGTAGAGAACAGTATTGCACAGGAACCTGGAATGTTAGGTCCATGAATCAAGGTAAACTGGAAGTGGTCCAGCAGGAGCTGGCAAGAGTGAACATTGCCATTTTAGGAATCAGTGAACTAAAATGGACAGGGATGGGCGAATTTAATCCATATGGCTGTTATCTCTGCTACTATGGGCAAGAATGCCTTAGATGAAATGGAGTAGCCTTCAAAGTGAACAAAAGAGTCCAAAATGCAGTACTTGGGTGCAATCTTAAAAATGACAGAATGATCTCGGTTCATTTCCAAAGCAAAGTATTCAACATCACAGATCCAAGACTGCCCCAACCACTAATGCCAAAGAAGCTGAAGTTGAATGGTTTTATGAAGACCTACAAGACCTTCTAGAACTAACACCAAAAAAAAGATGTCCTTTTTCATCATGGGGGATTGGAATGCAAAAGTAGGAAGTCAAGGGATACCTGGAGTAACAGGTAAGTTTGGCCTTGGTGTACAAAATGAAGCAAGGCAAAGGCTAATAGAGTTTTCTCAAGAGAACACACCAGTCATAGCAAACATCCTCTTACAACAACATGAGAAGACTCTGCACATGGACACCACCAGATGGTCAATACCGAAATCAGGTTGACTATATTCTTTGCACCCAAAAATGGAGAAGCTCTATACAGTCAGCAAAAACAAGACTGGGAGTTGATTGTGGCTCAGATCATGAACTCCTTATTGCCAAACTCAGACTTAAATTGAAGACAGTAGGGGAAACCACCAGGCCATTCAGGTATGACCTAAATCAAATCCCTTACTATTATACAGTGGAAGTGAGAAATAGATTCAAGAGATTAGATCTGATACACAGAGTGCCTGAAGAACTATGGACGGAGGTTCATGTCAGGAGGCAGTGATCAAGACCATCCCCAAGAAAAAGAAATGCAAAATGGCAAAATGGTTGTCTGAGGAGGCCTTACAAATAGCTGAGAAAAGAAGAGAAGTGAAAAACAAAGGAGAAAGGGAAAGATATACCCAACTGAATGCAGAGTTCCAGAGAAGAGCAAGGAGAAGTAAGAAGGCCTTCTTAAATGAATGATTCAAAGAAGCAGAAGAAAACAGAATGGGAAAGAATAGAGATCTTTTCAAGAAAATTGGAGAGATCAAGGGAACATTTCATGGAAGGATGTGCACGCTTAAGGACAGAAATGGCAAGGACCTAATAGAAGCAAAGAGATTAAGAGGTGGCAAGAAAACACAGCGAACTATACAAAAAAGGTCTTCATGATCCGGATAACCATAATGGTGTGGTCACTCACCGAGAGCCAGACATCTTGGTGTGCAAAGTCAAGTGGGCCATAGGAAGCATTACTATGAACAAAGCTAGTGGAGGTGATGGAATTCCAGCTGAGCTAATTCAAATCCTGAAAGATGATGCTATTACAGTGTTGCACTCAATATATCAGCAAACTTGGAAAACTCAGCAGTGGTCACAGGACTGGAAAAGGTCAGTTTTCATTCCAATCCCAAAGAAAGGCAATGCTGAAGAATGTTCAAACCACCACACAATTGCACTCATTTCACATGCTAGCAAAGTAATGTTCAAAGTCCTTCAAGCCAGGCTTCAACAGTACATGAACCGAGAACTTCCAGAAGTACAAGCTGGGTTTTGAAAAGGCAGAGGAACCAGAGATCAAATTGCCACCATTCATTGGATCATAAAGAAAGAAAAGAAATTCCAGAAAAGCATCTACTTTTGCTTCATTGACTATGCTAAAGCCTTTGTGTGGATCACAACAAGCTGTGGAAAATTCTTAAAGACATGGAAATACAAGACCATCTTAACTGCCTCCTGAGAAACCTGTATGCAGGTTAAGAAGCAACAGTTAGAATCGGATATGGAGCAATGGACTGGTTCCAAATTGGGAAAGGAGTATGACAAGGCTGAACATCATGTGAAGTGCCAGGCTGGATGAATCACAAGCTGGAATCAAGATTTCTGGGATACATATCAATAACTTTAGATATGCAGATGATACCACTCTAATAGAGAGAAAGTGAAGAGGAACTAAAGAGCCTCTTGATGAGGATGAAAAAGGAGAGTGAAAAATCTGGCTTGAAACCCAATATTCAAAAACTAAGATCATGACATCTGGTCCCATCACTTCATGGCAAACAGAAGGGGAAAAAGTGGAAACAGTGACAGGTTTTATTTTGGGGTCTCCAAAATCACTGCTGACAGTGACTGTAGCCATGAAATTAAAAAGACACTTTCTCCTTGGAAAGAAAGCTATGACAAACCTAGACAGTGTATTAAAAAGCAGAGACTTCACTGTGCCAACAAAAGCCCATCTAGTCAAACCTATGGTTTTTCCAGTAGTCATGCACAGATGTGAGATTTGGACCATAAAGAAGGCTGAGTGCCAAAGAATGGATGCTTTTGAATTGTGGTGCTGGAGTAGACACTTGAATGTCCACTGGACTGCAAGGAGACTAAACCAGTTGATTAAAGGAAATCAACCATGAAAAATCACTGGAAGGACTGATGCTGCAGCTGAAGCTTCAATATTTTGGCCACCTGATGTGAAGAGCCAAGACACTGGAAAAGACCCTGATGCTGGGAAAGATTGAAGGCAAAAAGAGAAGAGTGCACAGAGGATGAGATGGTTAGTTAGCATCACTGACTCAGCTGGACATGAATTTGAACAAACTCTGGGAGAGAGTGAAAAACAGTGGAGCCTGGCAGGCTGCAGTCCACGGGGTTGCAAGAGGTGGACAAGACTTAGTGACCAAACAACAACAACATGACACATTACTCTACTATTTTTCAATCTAGTACTATGTAGAATATGAAGAGCACAGTTCATTCCATTTCGAAGTCAAGAAACAATAAAATTTGTCTTCTTGAGAGAAGCTGTTAGAGGGAGTTGCCTTATGTCTAAATAATACCTTTCTGTTTCAGAAGCAAAACATCATTGGTACCAACTTTCACATTGAAAGTAATAAAAAACAAGCAAACAAATTTCAGAACATCTCAAGAATGAAAATGGTAGTTCTACTATACACTCCATGGCCTATAAATAACAGTCTCTTTTTGATGTTGTTTATTTGCTAAGTCATGCCTGACTCCCTGCAAGCCCACAGACTGCAGCATACCAGGCTTCCCTGTCTTAAACTTAAAATTTGCTAAGAAGGTAGATCTTGTGTTCTGTGTTCTTACTATTTACACACAGAAAATAATAATAGTAAGAAGAAAAAACTGTGGGAAATGATGGATAATTTTATAGCCTTGAAGGTGGTGATAGTTTCATTAGTACATACTTATCTTCAAAGCCATGGAGTTGTATATATTAAATATGTAAGGCTTTTTACATGTCAATCATACCTCTAAATTGCTTTAAAAAAAGAAAACAAAATTGCAGTGACTTCAAGTGGTAAAGAAACCAAAAACTCTTAGTTGTGACTTTGACTAAAGTCATTAATGCCACATTTTTTTGCCCAGTTTGACCATACTTTTTCTACTGACAGAGTTCCTTCCTAAGTAGTGGCTATTGCCTGAGACCTGACAGGTGCTCAGTCTATTACTTTTTAGATAAAGAAAGGAATGAATGAATGATGAAGGAAGGAAAGAGTTGTGATACTGGAGAAGACTCTAGGAAGGAGGTCTTCCTTTCTCAAGATTTCCTTGAGAGTCTCTTGGACTGCAAGGAGATCAAAGGTAGAAAGGAAATATTTGACTAACAAATTCTAGGAAACACATGCAAAGACCATGTTTGGTGGTTACAAGCATTTGAAATCCCATTCTGTCCACTGCTAACTCTATGACCATGGCCAAGCTAGTAAACCTCTCTATACCTCAGTTTCCCTCTGTGTATAAAAGAGGCTGTTGTGAAAAATACATGCTACATTACAGAAAAGCACTCTTAAAAGAACATAGAACATGGTAAATACCAAATAAATGCTAATTATCAAGACTAGTATTAAGCTTTTATCCAGATAATTCAATACAAAAATCATTGACACCTTTGAAATCAAGCCAGTGGGACTGCAAACAACCTGTCTAGAGTCCAGGGATGTGGGCACAATGAACTTTGAAGTTCAACCTCCAAAGCTTGCACATGTCTTAGAAATTACTATTCTGTTGAAAATGGTATAGGTTGATCCTTCATAAATTCTGTTGAAACGGTATAGGTTGATCCTTCATCATAAACACTTCTCATGAAAGTATTGGAGACACTGGCTCCTTGTGATAAAGACTTAAGACCCTGGTTTAAAAGGGCAGACATATGACTAGATATCCTTCTTGAGAGTTATCTTCCATTGATTTTCAGTATATTATTATCCTGTAGACTTGATATAAAACAGCAAATGGAGATGAAATGCTTTTATCACATGCGATCCCCCAGTATACTGCTTATAATTGCCTATATTTTGCTTTGCCTGCGTGTGTGGGTGCTAAGTTGCTTCAGTTGTGTCTGACTCTGTGACCTTATGGATTATAGCCTGCCAGGCTCCTCTGTCCATGGGATTCTCCAGGAAAGAATACTGGAGTGGGTTTCCATTTTTTTTCCTCCAGGGTATCTTCCTGACCCAGAGATCAAACCCATGTCTCCTGCGTTGGCAGGCAGGTTCTTTACCACTAGCATCCCCTGGGAAGCCCAGGAGTTTATCATATAACTCCACGGCTCAGAAACGGTGGTTGTGCATTGGTGTCAACCACTGTCTAAGACTCCTAAAGCATGCAAGCAGCTGGCAAATAAAACAGTAGAAAATCTGTCTGAAAGGAGAAGAGGAAGGATCCATTTACACATGTGACAGAACTCAAATTATGAATCCTTGGAAGTCAAGGACTGTCTATGCTGGTTGAACAGAGGAACACAGGGTGGCACAGAAATGTGTGTATCAATAAAGCAGATGGTGTTACTCCCATTGGTAGGCAAAGCCCACCTCTCTACCAGTCTGGATTAAGTAGTCTCTCTGGCTGATAGGAGCTGGATTATATTGGAAGAACAACATATAATCTCTGTGCCTATGGAAACTGGTGAAAACTTACATTTCTGCTTTTAAAACATCAGCAAATCAGATCCAATTATACCTGTACTTCTGATATCTCTTACAATGAAATCTGCTCTCTCTTCTTTTCTATTTCTACCAAGGTGACTGCTATGGACTGAATTGTGCTTTCTCCTCCCAAATTCTTATGTTGAAGTTCTAACCCGCAGCCTGACTATATTTGGAGGTAGGGTCTTTAGGAGGTGATTAATTGGGCTTCCCTGATGGCTCAGATGGTAAAGAATCCACCTGCAATGAAGGAGACCTGGGTTCAAGCCTGGGTTAGGAAGATCCACTGAAGAAGGGAATGGCAACCTACTCCAGTAATCTTGCCTGGGAAATTCCATGGACAGAGGAGCCTGGTGGGCTACAGTCCATGGGGTCACAAAGAGTTGGACACAACTGAGCAACTAAACATAGCGCAAGGTTATTAATGAAATAACTTGAGGGTGGAGCTCTAATCTAATAGGACACATGACCTTATGAGAAGAGAAAGATCTCTCAGGACAAGCATAGAGAAAAGGCCATGGGAGGAAGCAGCAGGAAGACACTTGTCTGCAAGCCAAGAAGAGAGACCTCACCAGAAACTGAATGGGGCCAGAACTTTGCTCTTAAATTTCCCTGCTTCCAAAACTGTGAGAAAATGAAATTTGTGTTAAGTCACCTAGACTCTGCTATCTTGTAATGGCAGCCGAAAAGGACTATGCCAGTCATACACTGGAAAACAGCTTTATAAACATACACATAGTTTGAGTCACACCCACCATTAGCAGTCTGTCTCCTACTTGCAACCTTCCATCTTTCTGTGCAGCTCCTCCGTCGATAATTTTAGTGACATAAATGCTATTGTCTCCAGGGATGTGCTGGTTTCCCACACCTCCTGCAATACTGAAGCCTAAACCTACAGAAAAGGAACAGAAAAACAAAAGCCTTGTATTAGTTTAAGAAAGTGCTATTAGTCACACTTCAACAGTCAAAAAAAAAATTAATCTTTCATTTGTTACAACAGTAATAAATAACAATAAATTCTACTCTAATCAACTTTGCTCTTTAAATATTTGAAAGTTTGCTGATTAATGCCAATAAAGCAGAACACAAGTGTAGTCCTGACCACGTTTAGTCTATGGGCTCATCTTTGTTGATGCGGTTGTTACTCCAGCACAGCAAACAGAAGTACTGCCAATCATTTGGGTAGAGACCTAGATATTTTTGACATTTCAAAATGAAAAGTTCAGCCATTTGGACATTTGACAAACTCTGAGATAAGAGCCATGAGGAAGATACACTGGATATCGGTGTAATAAATTCAGAGAGAAGATAAGGATTTGTTCATTGCTTGCCCTTCATGTTTCCTTCTCTGGGCACCTTGTCATATTTTCA
The DNA here is from genome assembly GCF_019320065.1 of Cervus canadensis. Lineage (NCBI taxonomy): Eukaryota > Metazoa > Chordata > Mammalia > Artiodactyla > Cervidae > Cervus > Cervus canadensis. Next base: position 5,576,273 of record NC_057414.1, on the reverse strand, counting down.
GACTTCCTGGCACTTCCTGTTATTAACTTGTAGTTAAAAAAGAATGAACACAAATGAATTATCCCTGCACACAGTCTAAAGAATAAAGAGATTATATACTTTGACTATATTATTTTTATAGCAAACCATGAAATATCAAATCATTTTTAAACATGGAAATTATCCATTTTGAGAGAAGAATTTTACACTGCTATGGCATATAAATTTCTTCCAATTTTACTGATATATAATTGACATAGTACTATACAAAATTAAGGTACATAGCATGATGATCTGATTTATATACATCATGAAATGATTATCACAAGTTCAGTGAACATCCATCATATATAGATACCAAATGAAAGAAACAGAAGCATATTTTTCCTTGTGATGAGAATTCTTAGGATTTCCTCTCTTAACTTTCATATCTAACATACAGCAGTGTTAATTATATTATGTCACATATTACATCCCTAGTATTATTTATCTTATAAGTGAAAATTTGTACCTTTGTCTTTCATCTAACTGCCCCTTCTCCTCATCCCTCAATTCTTGGTAATCACAAGCTTGATCTCTTCTTCTACGATTGAGTTTGCTTGTTTTTGAAGTATAATTGACCTACACTACTAGGCTAGTTCCTATTTACAATATAGTGATTAGATATTTCTATACATTTCAAAATAATCATCATAATAAGTCTAGTTGCAATATGTCACTGTACAAAAATAATACATAGTTATTGACTATATTCCTCACATTGTGCATTTCATAATCATGACTCATTTATTTTGCAGGTGAAAGTTTGTACCTCTTAATCTTCCTCACCTATTTCTTCCCCATCCATCCACTTTTCTCTCCTCTGGCAACCACTTTTTTGTTCCTTGTATTTAGAGCTCTGTTTCCATTTTGCTATGTTTGTTCATTTGTTTTAGTTTTTAGATTTCACACATAAGTGAAATTATATATAGCATCTGTCTTTCTCTGTCTGACTTATTTCACTTAGCATAATATCCTCTAGGTCTATCCATGTTATTACAAACTTTTATTTATATTAAACTATGGAATGACAACAAGAATAGAGCTATTAAAAAATAATTATGAGGCCATTTTATTTTTTATTTTTTTAAAATATTTTAATTTTTTAAATTTTTTAAATTTTCATTTATTTTTATTAGTTGGAGGCTAATTACTCTACAGTATTGCAGTGGTTTTTGTCATACATTGACATGAATCAGCCATGGATTTACATGTGTTCCCCATCCCGATCCCCCCTCCAGCCTCCCTCCCCATCCCATCCCTCTGGGTCTTCCCAGTGCACCAGGCCCTGAGCACTTGTCTCATGCATCCAACCTGGGCTGGTGATCTGTTTCACCCTTGATAATATACATGTTTCGATGTTATTCTCTCAGATCATCCCACCCTCGCCTTCTCCCACAGAGTCCCAAAGTCTGTTCTGTACATCTGTGTCTCTTTTTCTGTTTTGCATATTGGGTTATCATTACCACCTTTTTAAATTCCATATATATGCATTAGTATACTGTATTGGTCTTTATCTTTCTGGCTTACTTCACTCTGTATAATGGGCTCCAGTTTCCTCCATCTCATTAGAACTGATTGAAATGAATTCTTTTTAATGGCTGAGTAATATTCCATGGTGTATATGTACCACAGCTTCCTTATCCATTCATCTGCTGATGGGCATCTAGGTTGCTTCCATGTCCTGGCTATTATAAACAGTGCTGCGATGAACATTGGGGTGCACGTGTCTCTTTCACATCTGGTTTCCTCGGTGTGTATGCCCAGGAGTGGGATTGCTGGGTCATATGGCAGTTCTATTTCCAGTTTTTTAAGGAATCTCCACACTGTTCTCCATAGCGGCTGTACTAGTTTGCATTCCCACCAACAGTGTAAGAGGGTTCCCTTTTCTCCACACCCTCTCCAGCATTTATTGCTTGTAGACTTTTGGATAGCAGCCATCCTGACTGGCGAGTAATGGTACCTCGTTGTGGTTTTGATTTGCATTTCTCTGATAATGAGTGATGTTGAGCATCTTTTCATGTGTTTGTTAGCCATCTGTATGTCTTCTTTGGAGAAATGTCTGTTTAGTTCTTTGGCCCATTTTTTGATTGGGTCATTTATTTTTCTGGAATTGAGCTTCAGGAGCTGCTTTTATATTTTTGAGATTAATCCTTTGTCTGTTGCTTTGTTTGCTATTATTTTCTCCCATTCTGAGGGCTGTCTTTTCACCTTGCTTATCGTTTCCTTTGTCGTGCAAAAGCTTTTAAGTTTCATTAGGTCCCATTTATTTATTTTTGCTTTTATTTCCAATATTCTGGGAGGTGGGTCATAGAGGATCCTGCTGTGATTTACGTCGGAGAGTGTTTTGCCTATGTTATCCTCTAGGAGTTTCATAGTTTCTGGTCTTACATTTAGATCTTTAATCCATTTTGAGTTTATTTTTGTGTATGGTGTTAGAAAGTGTTCTAGTTTCATTCTTTTACAAGTGGTTGACTAGTTTTCCCAGCACCACTTGTTAAAGAGGTTGTCTTTTTTCCATTGTATATCCTTGTATGAGGCCATTTTAAAAGAATAACTGATGAACTCTTTAAAAGTATAAGAACAAAAACCTTCTCAGAATATGACTGAATACATATTCAGTATAATACTTGTAGCATATACTTTCATTGTATTTGAAAATTATTATCATTAACATGCAATTCCTCAGAAAGGAAGATATAAATAAAAATTTTTGTTACTAAAGACAGAAAATTTCTGTAACTTATTTGTCTTAAGCAATTACTGCCCCTCCTCCAGTTTTAAAAAAATCACACACTTGTTTTATGAGGAAATAGTCTTAAAAAATTTTGGCACTTTATATAACAATAAAAAATACTCCATTTCACTATCCTTGTATTGAATAAATATTGAGCAGGGCTATATGCTGCTCTTAGGATAGCATAAATAATTAGTTAATGGAAAAATAATGGCATGGTAAATTATAAAGTAACACCTCTGGAATCATAGTTCAAGTGAAATTATTTTTTTATTAAATTAACTATAATAGTTAACAATAAAATAAAAATGGATTTAAATTGATGGGCACTTAAAGTAAGTGTTATTTAATTTCCTACTAGAGAGGTGACTATTCTTTATTGATGTTTTGACATTGTATAGATCTATAAATGTGTTTTTTTGCCTCATATTTAAAGATTTTGTATATCAAGTGAAAGATGACAAAGAGTAAGTAAAATGTCCCCAACTGGCATTTTCTATGAAATTGAAAATACATATCAGGTCATATTTTCCAAAACTTACTTCATATTTATATATGATTATAGGGAAATTTAAAAAACATATCAATATTTACAAAAGCTTCATAGCCACCTGCTAGGATCAATCTACTACATTTACAATAGTACAAAAGTCATTCCAAACTGTGGACAAAAGGTTAAAGAAAACCCAGGGACTCTGACCCACATCTACTATGCCAACAGTAAATGCCACAGCCGGGCTGAGATACAGAAGAGCTAAGAAAACAAATTACCACTGCAAACAAGTTTAAGTCCAACAAAGGGAATAACTATGTAGTTGACATTTGAAGTTGAAGATTTTACCAAGACAATGAAATCACTATGGATACTGTAGACATAAATATACCAGCTAAAAGGGAAATAACTTTTTCCCTCTAAGATTAGACTTAAGTACTTCTTAACTGGTGATTTTGCTTAAGATGAAGTAAAGTAATTTTAGTAAGAGCTAGAGAACTGCTCTAAAGGTACAGAACTAAACACTTCCCCTAATTTCTCTTACATAGATGGAACATGGCTATATTTAAAAATAATCAATATTTGCTCAACATTCAACCATTCAACATGATAAGTTAAATGTATAGCTTATGTCTATATCCAGAAGACAAGGTTATTTACAGGCAGAAGTATCCATCTGTGTTATAAAATAGAATCTGGTCCTGTCTATCCATCCATCCATTCCTTTATTCATTCATTCACTCACTCACTCACATATCCATTCATTCAACAAGCATCTCCTAAGTGCATACCATGCATTGTAAAACCAGCTGCTATTAACTGCAGCCAACATAAATGTAAAAAAAATGGATTGACCAGAAACACTATAGAAATAATGATCCATGAGTTCATAAGAGTAAGTGTGGTTGAACCTGGCTGAAGCAATGCTCTAAACTTAGCTGATGGTATTGATTTTTGGAGGGCTGCTCTAGGAAGGGGAAATGGCAACCCACTCCAGTGTTCTTCCCTGGAGAATCCCAGGGACAGGGGAGCCTGGTGGGCTGCAGAGGGACGGTGGAGCCTGATGGGCTGCCATCTATGGGGTCGCACAGAGTCGGACACGACTGAAGTGACTTAGCAGCAGCAGCAGCAGTAGCTCTATGAAGACACATGTGGGCTAGTCCCACGGAGCAATAAGCCCAAATCCAAATCATCAGTTTGGAGGCACTGGCTTCCTCACACACACTCTGCTAAAACAGGGGTAGTCTGCTTACTTTATAGGGCCATTGTCTCCCTTCATGTGTTCATATTTCACTCCTTCAATCCACTCTAGACACACTGATGGCCTTGATATTTCTAGAACACACCAGACACACTTCCATCTGAAGGCATTTGCTCTAGCTGTTACTGTTGCCTGGAACACTCTGCCTTCAGGGTGTTGTTAAAATTTCAATTTCTCTGGAAGCCTGACTCTGACCCGACCATTTAATAACTGTCCCCTAACAACCTACCCCTCCTCCCTATCCTGCTGTATTCTCAATGTCCCTTAGAGCTTACCACCTTGTAATATACTAGATAGATCATCTATATATTTTATTTTTTTATTGTCCATCTTCTTGGTGAAAATATAAGCTCCGGATAACAGGGATTTTTAATGGTTTCATGCTATGCAGTAGAACAAGGGCAGGTACATAGTTATCTCTTAAATACACATTAAATGAAAGAATGGATATGCAAATGAATAGAAGAGCACAAGGAAAGCCACCTGTCTCTGAGAAAGATTCCCCTGAAAGAGGAAGCTGGTGGCTTTAAAGAGAGGGGGACAGCTGAGAACGCGCGTGTCCTCAGTTTGACTTGATAACTGTATGGGCATGCCGCTGCCGCACGTGCACTCTGGTTACCTCCCCATCTTAGCCTACACAGGGTTTATGGCAACCTCTGGGGAGACAGGGGGCAACAGCAGAGGCATCCTGACCATTCCGTCTACTGACTGTGTGAACTGCAGTCCCAACCTCCTAATCTGTAACAACAAAACAAGTATAGCTATGCTCCAGAGTGATTGGCACATAATATTCTTTTTTTCAAAATTTCTTTTAAAAATATTTATGCAGTTTTGAAAGGTTACATTCCATTTACAGTTATTACAAAATAGATTATTTTTTAAAAAAATATTTATTTATTTATTTGGCTGTGTTGGGTCTTAGGTGTGGCAGACGGGATCTTCCACCATGGCGTGAAGGCTTCTCTCTAGTTGTGGCTCATGAGCTTATCTGCCCCAAGGCATGAGGGATCTTAGTTCCCCAGCCAGAGATCGAACCTGTGTCCCCCACATCAGCAGGCAGATTCTTTGACACTGGACCACCAGGGAAGTCGCACAAAATAGATTCTGATAAATTAAAATTCTCTGCTTCAGTAAGCTCTCAAGTTGTTTGCAAAATGAATACCTAAATATCTTAACATAACTGAACTGGTTAGGATAAGTTCTAACATGGTACTATGATATGTGAGTACAGAGGGGACCATGACTTACTTCTTAGAAGAGCAGGAGAATCAACAAAAGGTTTAGCATTCAGGCTGGGTCTTCAATATTGAGTTTAAATTGATAAAAGAGAATGCACTTTTCAAATGAATACATCCAGACTGACTCAGTGACTAAAGAGTCAGCTGCCCTGACTTAGATCACAAAATGTTCATAAAATCCCAGCTCCCATGTGCTGGAAATTGAGACAGAAATGCCTAGCAAACACTCAAAACCTATATTATGATAAGATAGATAAGCTAGAGTGGTCCCTAACAAGATAAATACAATGACTAGCATAAAGATTTGATTAAGGAACACTGATTTTTGTTAAGTGACCAATTTAGAGAATTGGTTACAACACTGAAAAGATGTGTCCATGATAAACAAATAGCCCTGGATCATCAGGAGACAGCAAACTAATCAATTATAAAATAAACTCAGTGACAAGAGTTGGTAGGTCTCATCCTAAAAGCTGACCCTAGCACTACTGACTGTGCAATGTTCGGCTATTAAGGATAATACTAAACAAGCCTAGGCATGTGTCAGTATTAAAGAAAGTGGACTTAAAGTGAGTATGAAAATCACAAAGGAAGTAAAATCAGTGGGTATTTTAGTACTCTGGCAAAGGGAGAAAGCAAGTGAAATTTAAACACCTAATTTTTCAGTTAAAAACTGATCCATTTGAGAAACGTGATGTGCAAACAATTTCAGGATTACTTCCAGTGCATAAAGCTGGGTTCCTCTTTGCATATTGCCTGCATAGCCCCAAATTGTATATCCTCAGGTCATCTTCAGGAATGCAGGTACAGGGAATGGATTGTCTACATGCTGTATAAAGGCTTTAACTTAACCTTTCCCAATGCAGTCTTTTCTTCCTTCTGTGAAAAAAAGGACATAAAGAACCATCCCTGTTCACCCTTTTCCCTTGTCTGACTGTGCCGAGGAGCAGGTGTCAGTGAGAGAGGGAGGCCTGAAGGAGGAAGCATTGGGAACACAGACTGATACTGCGAGGGAGGAGCTTAGAATAAAACCCCCAAAGCGTGTAAGAGTCATGTGATTACAAAGTAGCCACGCAGTCTTTTTTGGACAGTGCAGTAGGAATTATTGGCGGACACGAGTAAGGACGGGACAGTGCCAAGGCTCTGAGTGCAGGGCCCACCATTCGTCCAGGGGCCATGATGAGGGATGTGTTGATATTTGACCCCACAGACATCTGAGATGAGCTGCTTTTCTGCCACTGTGTTTTCAAATTCATCTGTGTCAAATGGCTCAGCAGTAAAGAGTCCGCCTGCCAATGCAGGAGACACAGGTTCAATCCCTGATCCTGGGAGAGCCCATATGTTGCAGAGCAACTGGGCCCGGGGCCACAGGTATCAAGCCTGTGCTCTGGAGCCCCAGAGCTGCAACTACTGAAGCCCGCGCACCCTAGAGCCCATGTTCTGCAACAAGAGAAGCCACTGCAGTAAGAAGCCCGCGCACCGCAACTACACAAAAGCCCACACAGCAACGAAGACCAAGCACACCCAAAATCATATCAATACAATTGCAAAAAAAACACCATAGTAAATCCTCACTTCTTGGAGATGTGGATCTTCTGGTGGCCAGGGAACATGAACTTGGCCCTGGGAAAGGCCTCAGTTACATGTTCCTTGTTCTGCATCTTGGTAAGGATGGACATCATGACTTGGCTCCTGTGGATCCTGACCCACTGTGCCCTGGGCCTTTCTGAAGGCACCACACATACTTGTCTGGAGCCTATCAACTCCAGCACAGGCCAATAGTCTTTATGGGCGTAAAGAACTATGCCCCATGACGTCTTATGATCACTCAATAACTTGGCTCAACTTCATTTTATATGATTTTATCAGGTGGACACTCTGAGGCATCTCCAAAACTTTAGCATTATTATATTAACCTGACTGCTCTGTCATAGTTTCTCTAGGATCTGCAACGTAGGGTGTTAAGCACTTTACAAAACAATAACAACAAAACCAAATCTATAGTGGTATTCTGTACACTCTGACTACATGATTTTATTAAAGGAAATACAGAGTCCAACCTAAAACCTGACAGGCCTTGTTTTGGAAAACTTCTGAATGTGCATGCATTTCAGTGGACAAATGAAACAAAAAACTTTACCTGTGGGTCTAGTCTACACAGATAATAGACGATTTTACATCTCTCTTTTAGGGGAAAAAAAAATCATTACTTAAAAAAATACAAGAATGTGCTTTTCATTTTGAGAGAATAATTTATCTCATTGGGTGTTATAGATATGATTAATTAAAGAGCAAAGCTATATTTCCTTACTCTCTGGATTCTTCCTGGGCTTAAAAGACAAAGTTTGGAACTGAAAGAAGGGTTCTGTTTGAAATTCGTACAGCACCGGCTAGGTAGGCTCAAACCTACTTAGGGGTCTCTCACAGACCACGCAATTAACTAAACATTCCAAACTTTTCTTCTATGGGCCTCAAAATACCTACTCACACTTTTAGCCTAAAACCAGGCCTATTTCATTATGAAAAGTCTCCATGTCTATACCTACCGTTTCTCAAAGCAATGAGCAACATTCTTGCTTCTAAACCTAAATCTTCTCCTTCACCCTAGAGCTTTATTCATTCTTCCTTTTTTCCTCTCTAGAATATTCAGTCTCTTACCATCAATGCTTTTCTTCTCTTCCAGCTTTGACCATACTTCTGTCCTACCCTAAAAAGACCTTCTCTTGAACTTACTGTAGCCTCTTTTACTGAAAGAGCTGGAGTTTCTAAGCAGGGATCTTTAGTTACTAACTTCATTTCCGTATCACATATACTTTCCTCGGACTCTTCCACGTGACTCCATACAATCAGTCTATTCACATGGTAGTGGCTATGGGCTGAATTATGTCTTCTCTAAAAACAGACTGAAGTCCTAAGTCCTGTTAGCTGTGAGTGTTGTTAGCCAGTCAGCTGTGTCTGACTCTTCGTGACCCCATGGACTGTGGCCTGCCAGGTTCCTCTGTCCATGGAACTCTCCAGGCAAGAATACTGGAGTGGGGAGCCACTCCCTTCTCCAGGGGATCTTCCTGACATGGGGATCAAACTGAGGTCTCCTACATTGCAGGAGGATCCCTTACCATCCAAGCTACCAGGGAAGCATTACCTGTGAGTGTGACTTTATTTGGAACCAGGATTTTGGCAGATGGAATCAACTTAAGATGAAGTTATACTGGATGTGAGAGTTGGACTATAAAGAAAGCTCAGCTGGAAGAATTGATGCTTTTGAACTGTGGTGTTGGAGAAGACTCTTGAGAGTCCCTTGGACTGTAAGGAGATGCAATCAGTCCATCCTAAAGGAAATCAGCCCTGAATATTCTTAGGAAGGACTGATGTTGAAGCTGAAACTCCAATAATTTGTCCACCTAAAGCGAAGAACTGACTCATTGGAAAAGACCCTGATGCTGGGAAAGATTGAAGGCGGGAGGAGAAGGGGATGACAGAGGATGAGATGGTTGGATGGCATCACTGACGTGATGGACATGAGTTTGAGTAAACTCCGGGAGTTGGTGATGGACAGGGAAACCTGGCGTGCTGCAGTCCACTGGGTTGCATAAGAGTCAGACACGACTGAGTGACTGAACTGAACTGATACTGGATTAGTGTGAGCCCCAGTCTAATGGTGAGTGTCTTTATTAGAAGAGGAAATTTGAACCCAGAAACACACAGAGAAGAATGCACATGATGACAGAGGCAGAGAGCAGGATGATACATCTGTACATCAAGAAATGACAAGGACTGCCAGCAACTACCAAACTAGAGGAGAAACACGAACCAAACTCTCCCTCAGAGCCCTCCAGGAGGAATCAATCAGGTTGGCATGTTGATCCCAGACCTGCAGGCTCTAGAACTATTAACAGAATACATTTATGTTGTTTCAAGTGACCTAATTTATGATCATTTGTTAAGCTGTGTTGTTGTTGTTTATTTGCTAAGTCATGTCTGGCTCTTTTGCGACCTCATGGACTGTAGCCATCCAGGCTCCTCTGTCCATGGGATTTCCCAGGCAAGAATACTGGAGTAGATTGCCATTTCCTTCTCCAGGGGATCTTCCCAGTCCAGGAATTGAACCTGCATCTCCTGCATTGGCAGGTGGATTCTTTACCACTGAGACACCAGGGAAGCCCATTTGTTAAAGTAGCACCAGGAAATTAATATAGCATCTAATTCGTACAGTTTAAGTAGTGGTAAGTATATCTACCTCTTTCCTTTTTTTAATGTATTTTAAAATTTTATTTATTTTTAAATTTTTAATTAATTTTTAAATTGAAGGATGATTGCTTTACAGAATTTTGTTGGTTTCTGCCAAATATCAATGTGAATCAACCGCTAGTATACATATAGCTACCGCCTTCTAATGAAATCATATATATACACACACATGTCTGGGCACTTATCAACATAGCAGCAGTAATTGAAACTATGAAAATGAATTCCCCACAAGAAAGAGATTATAGAGAGAATAGGATTCTGTGGTGTGTGCCTTGGGGAATAACTATTATTCGACAGAAGTGAATTTGGACTGTATCCCCAGTTTCTGATTCAGCATATATGGCATGGGCTCCCAAATCTGCATTTCTAATAGGCCCTCACATGATGCTAATGCTAGTGGTATGGGGACCACATTGTGAGAAACACTGTTTCGGAGCAATAAAATAAAGACAAATAAAATGAAGTGAGAAGTAGTAAAAGAAATAAGGGAAGAAACAGGGTTGTATAATATGAGAGTAGGAATATAAAAGTAATCAGTATTTGTTCTATGTAACGCAGAAAGAACAAGGGCCTATCAGGAATTTCCAAATTTTTGGAAGAAAATTCTGGATGACTGGCTGGGTTCCTTGGCTGGGGGAACTGTCTAGTTTGTAGTTACCTCATTCATTCCCAATAGGAGAGGATGGCATGAAATGTGTGTAGATGTATGTGCATGCATGCATGCTAAGTCACTTTAGTTGTGTCTGGTTTTTTGCGACCCTGTGGACTGTTAGCCTGCCAGACTCCTCTGTCTATGGAGGATATTCTGGAGTGGACTGCCATGCCCTCCTACAGGGGATCTTCCTGACCCAGGGATCGAACTGGTGTCTCTTGTGACTCCTGCCTTACAGGTGGATTCTTTGTTCTTTGTCAGCTGAACTACCTGGGAAGCCTGTGTGTGTGTGTGTGTGTGTGTGTGTGTGTGTGTGTGTGTGTGTTTTCTCTCCTCCAGTTCACAAAATCATTAAGTGCTTATCCAATCATGCTTGCTTCAGTGTAAAAGGTTCATGATCACATTCCTTGATTCCAGTCTTTCCCTGCCTGATTTTCCAAGCTATTCAGTGAAGATTTTCCAGGTTACTCTTTCCCTAAAATTCCACATCCATTCTGCTGCTCTGTTACTTGAAATGGTCCATCACTGTTCTATAGGAATGCTATATACCTTCTTCTCACTATTTCTTACTTCTCTGCTCCTAAGCTTCCCTGCAAGCAGGATGATCTGCTGTGCTGTTTTTATATTACTACTCCTGTTTCGCCATCTGAAATGCCTTCAGCACTTTCATTTTCAAGACCACTCAAGTCTTGGCCAACTCTAAGTTGTTCATTTCTAAGTTGAACCACAGTAGCATCAATTATCTGTATCAACCTTTCACTTCTATTTATGGGTTGGTCAAAAAGTTCAATTATGTTTTCCCATAAGATGTTACAGAAAAACCTAAACAAACTTTTGGGCCAATCCAATAAATAGAACGAGATAACTCATTCAACAGACACTTACTGGTAACCACCCATGTGCCAAGGACTGCCCAATATACATTGTGATTATATCAGTGACTTAAGGTTCTTTTCTAATGGTTCTTTTCTAATGGAAGGTAAGACAAGAGGCAATGAAAATCTGTTGTGGTAAGTGTTGATAGGAGAGGAACAGGAACTATGGAAGCACATAGGTGGGCTAACTATTTTGGCTTGGGGAAGGGTGTCAGAGAGGGCTATCTGTAGGCCCTGATATCTGATCTGAGACCTAGAAGATGAAAATGAGCCAGGAAAAAGAGAGTTGGGAGTGACCATCCCTACAGAAGGAAACATGCATTCAAACACCCAGAGTGGGGAGATAGCATGGCTCATCTGAGAAACTTACTTGAAAAATAGTTGACGTGAAAGCAACAGGTAATCTTAGGTAGAATATAGGCTGTGAGAGGAGAAGAACCATATTCCTTGTACTCACTGATGTATAGCCCCTGATATTGTGCCTGGAGAATCGCATGGACAGAAGAGCCTGGCGGGCTACAGTCCATGGGGTCACAAGGAGTTGGGCATGACTGAGCAACTAACACACACACACACACACACACACACACAGTGCATAATAGTTTGGGATAAATGAATGAATGGAGAGAGAAGGACTCTTTCTCCACTGAGTTAGGAGGGAAGGAGAAAAGGATGGTAAAGATAAAGATTAAGATTACTGGATAAGGGCAGTGCACTAAAGGAGTTGTCATCTCCAATTTACTCTGATAACAAGAAAGTGTGATTATGGGCCAAGATGAGGGAAGTGGTGAAGTCAGAGATTTAAAGAAAGTACAGAAATTTGGAAATACATATTAAGGAAGATAGAAGAAATAACTGATTAGAAAAATGAGGAAAAGTTGCAAGGAACTATTGATTGTCTAGTTAGGGTTTGTGACTATGAATTAATAATAGCACTATTCTAGTAATTAATTTTTTTCCTTCAGCAATTCTCAGTGGTCTAGCAGTATAAGTTCAGAAAGTGCAGTTAGATTAAATCACTTTTGAAATTAGTCTTCTGTGTGTGTTGATCTTCTCTCTTCAACTAAATCATATGATCCTGGAAAGGAGAGACTGCATAAAAATAGACCATATTATGCACACTGCTGGCATATGGTGATTGTTTAGTAAATATTGGCAGGATGCACTAATGATTGAATTGTTCAAAGACCAAGTGATCACACAGCATAGGTATACTTCTGAATATCAAGCATCCCACATTAACAGATATGTGTATATTTTAGTTGACTGCTTTAGCTTCAGAGAAAAAGTGACCCCAGTAATTCATACTGAGCATTTTTAATACACCAACTCTTGCCTTGTGTGTTTGGGAATTAATGAAGTGTCTATTGTATCTAAAGAAAACAATAGAGATTAGCAATGAGAGACATATTTATTCTCTATTAAACCCAAGAATAAGCAGCACTCCCTTGCCTTCATCTTTACAAATGAAACAACCTGCTCTGATCACAGCTGACTGCTCACAGGGGGAGAATGACTTAGTGTGAACAGATGTTCTCTTACTGGCTTACCATCTAATGTACTTGAAATGAAACATCCTCCAAGGTTCCAGCATGAAAAATACATGATAGGCACTGCCTCTACCTATCAACCAAGTCTGTCTGCATGTTTCTTCCAGGTTAATTCTAGTTGCCAATTAAAACAAGGTCGTTAACAGTGATTCTGCAAACTGTCCAGACTGTTTGGAGGCATCCAGATCCCAACACACAAAATCACCAAAAAATAGCAGATTACTTGAGAGAGATAATCCATATGTTGAAGTTTGATGGGAATGTTTCAGTTGGTGGGGTTATTGCTGGGGAAAGCAGACAAGAAAGTCCGAAGGGTATCTGGATGGGTTTTGATAAATTTCCATATACAAAGGCTCTTCTCCAGTAACACCTCTTCTGCAAAGTCCTTCCTAATGCCCAACCCTTTAAATTAAAAGTAATCTGTCTTCACGACCACATATAACACTATTTCTCTTTCTCACTTTTAATGACACATCATTTCCTACATTGAATTAGCTATTTATAGGAAAAGTTGATACTTAAAACATTTGATAGCTGCTATAGCATGAACACCAACCAACCAGAACAGACAACTGCCATAAACATACCACTACTGTGGTATGCATCACTTAACTATTGGCTCTGCTGTAGAAAAGTTTAATTACCACCCCCCATATTGGACAGTAGCATTATAAAGATAAAGGGAACAGTAACTCTTTTTATTTATACTCCCTGGAAGCATTATGGACAAAGTAAATACCCTAAAAACCAAATTTTAAAATTAATGAATTAAATAAAGATGACTGAATCCTTTTTCTGTAAGTTTACTTTATTGAACCTTGAAGGAAAGGGCTGAGGCCGCTAGAATAATGTGGTAGTGAGTTACTTCATTCCTTCTTTAAAAAAAATTTAAGTTCCAGGCTATATCAGATTTTTAGGGCTGCTGGAATGAAGTGCCACAAACTGGGTGACTTAAACAATAGAAATTTATTGTCTGACAATTCTGGAGGCTGGAAGTCCCCTAAGGCAACAGCAGATGTGGTTCCTCCCTAGGGCACTGAAGGAAAATCTTCATGCCTCACTTCCTAGCTTCTGGTGTTTCACTAACAACCTTTGGCATTCCTGGGCTTACAGTGCATCACTCCCATCTCTGCCTTCATCTTCACATGACATTCTCCCCATGTGTATGTCTGTGTTCGACTTTCTGATTTTCATAAGGATACCAATTACATTATTAATAGATTAAGGCCAACCATAATCATCTCATCTTAACCTTGAACATCAGCAAATTTCCTACTTCCAATTACAGTCACACCCACAGGTCCTGGGAGTTAAGACTTCAACATCTTTTGGGGGGGACACGATTCAACTCATGACACTGGCAAACACACATATGAATAGGACACACTTTCTGTCCTCAAGGAACTTGCAGACCAGGGTGGAAGAAATGCAAAACAGAGCATGCATAAGCAAGTGCTTTTGAAAAAGGCAGATAGCAGGGTTAGAGAAAACTTCTTGGAGACAATGACAGCTGAGCTGAGCCCTGTTGAATGGCTAGAAGAGAGACAGTGGGGAGTTCTAAGCATCTCTGAGAGGATCCAAAAGTTTCAGGCTGAACTGTTGTTACTATGAGGGTGAATGCCGGTTTCAGGCACAGAATATCTTGATTGAGGTCAGGTGGAGAAAGCCATCTACTCTACTAGTCTAGACTACATCCACAGGAAGCAGTTACAGAAGAAAGAGACCTCTGCCCTAATTCCCCTGAAGTATCTTGAGTATGAAGTCTCTTAGGAGAAATTGTTAGGGAACACACGGACTGAAACCACCTCCTCTGGCCAGCCAAGATAGTAGCCACTTGCATGAGCTACCTTAAACAGGAAGTCCTGGTAAAGAATGCAAAACTAATAAGCTAACACCAACTGGAAGAATTTAGAAAGGTCAAAAGGAAAGAGGAGGCTCCAGCCCATACGTTCTACCAACACCCCGGAATCATTTTCACTGGAATCTTGTTGGAGTGAGGGAGTAGTGTGTAGAAAGGTGATAAAGCCTTGATCATTATGGTCAAAGGAATGAATGGGGTTAGGAGGAAATACTGAGAATTGAAGTGGAAAAACAGAGGCTGGGGAAGGTCCAGTTGTGATATGTTATGGAATTTGGACCCTATATTAGTGACAATGGGAAGCCTCTGAAGAGTCTTAAGGAAGGAAATGACATGATATGATTTGACAACTCCCAACTATCCTCATTAGTGTTTGTGTTGTTTAAAAAATATGTTAAATTATATTCTGTGGGGAGTGATGGTCTATTTTTTCCTTCCCACATTTTTGTCTTTCTTCTTCACTATATTCAGTTATCACTTATTAAAACCCATTTGGGGAAACTTTTTAATCTCTCAATTCCATGTTCATGATTTTGTTAGAAATATTAGCTTTTCCTGGTTCCTCCCCTTTTCTATTCTCTGTTTATCATAGCTTACTCATAAAAACCAAACTTTGAAATATAAAATATAACATCAAGAGACATTTGCAATCTGCTAAGAATCTAAGAGCTAACCCTAAATTCATAAATTCATTTATAAGCATACTGTAATTCACCAAAGAGTTCAAACGGGCATTTTCAGCAGATGTCTGACTTCATTACTTCCTGATGGGGAAGCAATCATCACTTAATCATCCTTATGGGGCTCTTTGTGAAAGAGATAATTGGAAAGTCTGGATTTATCTTGGGTACTGGGAAAGAGTGAGTTATGTAATTGAAATAATTATACAAGTACGTCCTTTCGCAAAGACATTTTGCTCTCTATGAAACAATGGAAGACTTACTCATTATGGCTTAGATTTATGAAGTCACTAACCTGTATTTATAATATTTATTTTATGATTTCAGACATGCTAAAG
This sequence comes from Cervus canadensis, assembly GCF_019320065.1. Classification (NCBI taxonomy): domain Eukaryota; kingdom Metazoa; phylum Chordata; class Mammalia; order Artiodactyla; family Cervidae; genus Cervus; species Cervus canadensis. Next base: position 5,560,325 of record NC_057414.1, on the reverse strand, counting down.
AAGATGTTTGAGATCATTGAGTAAGAGAGACTCCCTTACTGCATTACTGTATGAGGAGTGATAGTATCTTCAATTATACAACAACAGCACCTTTGCTTTGACATAAAATCTATTTCGATGGGACTAAAATTATTTCATATAAATTCTTAAAATTTTTACAACAACCTATTCTATGGGGCATATCTAGTGGCATAAGGCATGCATCATGTGCCTTTGGCTTCAGTCTTGTACTTTCACCTAAACAGATTTAATTTTCACAAAGAAATCCTGGTATTTGAATCTCTTTAAGGATTACTTAACGAACTTGAGAAGGAACAACGAAGCAGTGAACATCACATCTTGATTTCAAACTATACCATGAAGAACAATAGTTAAAACAGTATGGTACTGGCATAAAAAGAGACAGATCAATGGAACAGAACTGAGAGCACAGAGATAAACACAAGTGTATACGGTCAACTAAGGTGACAGGGAATCCAAGAGAACTCAATGGACAAAAGCCAGTCTCTTCAATAAACAATGCTGGCAAAAGTGGATAGCCACATGTAAAAGAGTAAAAAGATTCCTATTTCATGCCACTCACAAAAATTAACTTGAAATGGGTTAAGTATCATAGGACCTGAAATCATGAAACTCCCCAGAGAAAATTTAGGAATAAAACTTCCTAGACATGAGTCTTGGCAATACATTTTTGGATATGACATTTAAAGCTTAAGGAACAAAATGAAAAATAAACAAGTATGATTACATCAAAATAAAAGTCTTCTGTACAGCAAAAGAAATGATCAGGGAAGTAAAAAGATAATCTATGGAATAGGAACAATATTTACAAGCCATATATCTGAAAAAGAATTACTATACAGAATATATAAAGAACTCACACCACTCAATAGTTAAAAATAAAAACAAAACAAAAAACAAACTACAAAATACAATCCAATTAAAAACTGGACAAATGATCAGAATAAAGATTTCCCAAGCAGTTGGATGAATAGCCAACAGGTAATGGAGAAGGAAATGGCAAACCACCCCAGTACTCTTGCCTGGAAAATCCCATGGACGGAGGAGCCTGGTGGGCTACAGTCCATGGGGTTGCAAAGAGTCGGACACGACTGAGCAATTTCACTTCACACGAAAAAATGCTCAGATTACTAGTCATTAGGGAAATGCAAGTGAAAACCACAATGAGATATATGAGATATCACCTCATACCTGTTAGAAAAGCCACCATCAAAAAGATAAGAGAAAAATGCCAGCAAGGATGTGAAAAAAAGGGAACTTTGCACTCCTGATGGAATTGAAAAATATATAAAGGTTACAATTATACCATTGTAAACTTATTTAGTGACATGGGAAATTCCATAGCAGTCTAGTGGTTAGGACTCCACACTTCCACTGCAGGGATCCCAGATATATCCAAAGAAAACCAAACACTAACTGGAAAAGGTATACGCCCCCCGCCCCCATGTTCATAGCAGCATTGTTTACAACAGCCAAGAAACAAACTAAATGTTCATGACAGATGAATAGATAAAGTTGTGGTATATATGTACACAATGGAATATTTTTCAGCCATATGAAATTAAATTCTGCCATTTATGATAACATGGATAAATATTGATGGAATTATGCCAAGTGAGAGAGAGAAAGACAGATACTCTATGATCTTACTTATATGTAGAAACTAAGAACAACAAAATCAATAACAAAGTCACAGAAAAACAGATCAGATTTGTGGTTACCAGGGGTGGGGAGCAGGGGGAGGAGGAATTGGAAGAAGGTGGTCAAAAGGTACAAATTTCCAGTTAGATAAGTAACTACTGGAGATATAATGTACAGCACGATAACTATAGCTAACATTGCTCTATGATATATGTGAAAGTGGTTAACAGAGTAAATCCTAAGAGTTTTCTTCATAAGGAAATTTTTTTCTTCTTTTTATTGTGTCTATTTGAAATGATGGATACTAACTAAACTTACTGAGATAATCATTTCACAATTTATGTAAACCAAACTATTATTGCTATACACCTTAAATTTGTATAGTTGATATATGTCAACTATATTTCAATAAAACAGGAAAAGAAAGATATGGCATAATTTACATGATTAAATGGGGCTTCCCAGGTGGTTCAGTGGTAAAGAATCTGCCTGCCAACGCAGGAGATATAAGAGATGCTGGTTTGATTCCTGCATTGGGAAGATCTCCTGGAGGAGGAAATGGCAACCCACTCCAGTATTCTTGCCTGGAAAATCCCATGGACAGAGGAGCCTGGTGTGCTACAGTCCATGGGGTCACAAAGGTCAGATGTGACTGAGCAGGCACACATGATAATATATGGACTTTTGGAGTAAATCGTTCCAAATAATGGACCTTTGGAGTAACACGTCTCAATAGGTCTGTTTCCAAATATATAAGATGGATGTCACAATATATGCCAGGTCACTGTGTGATGTAGTAAAAAGCTTACTGCCACAAAACCTTGGTTCTATCATTTAAAATCTGTGTGACTTTGTAAAAAGTTGTTTAGCTTTTCTCAGCATCAGTTTTATCAGGAGGATAAAGCTACCTTACAATAACACAGTAATGATTGATTATGATAATATACGAGAAGGAACAACACAGTATTGAGCACTCATATTCAAAGAATATCCATTCCCTTTGCCTTCGTTCCCAAGATTGCAATGAGAGTCAAAAATGATAATTCTTTATAAACTGTGAATTACTTACATTTATATAAACTTTAGGTAAGATTAATGTATAATATATTATTAAATACTAGAATATAAATGAGTTATTAGATACACGACTGTGAGATTACTGTCACTCACATGATCTTATATTTTATTTCCTAAACTCTCCTAGAATATTGTTATTCATCATTACAATTGGGTTTATACCATGGAAGACAGTGAGATTAATTACAGATCTGGGTTCAATCTTTTCCTCATATCATCTTCATAATGAATCCTTTCCACTTACTCTTCACTTTGCTTAAGCTGTGAATTCCTTAATATGAGCATGTTCTACACATACATGATATAAAATGTAATTAACAATGTTTATATATTTGCAGTTGTGCTGGCATTGGCAACACAATTCCAAATGTTTAGAAACTATGAATATGTATCAATAACTGACATAACTAGCTTATATTTTTGGGAGATATATATTCAGTAATTTGGGGATATGAGACAGCTGTGGGCAGATGGAGATTTAATGAGGATTTGGTTGAATCACTGCTCTAGAACATACCTCATTCTCCAAAGTGAAAGCAAAAGTGAAAGTCGCTCAGTTGTCTGACTCTTTGCGACCCCATAGACTGCAGCCCAGCAGGCTCCTCTGTCCATGGAATTCTCCAGGAAAGGATACTGGAGTGGGTAGCCATACCCTTTCTCCAGGGGATCTTCCTGATCCAGGGAGCGAACTCGAGACTCCTGCATTGCAGGCAGATTCTTTACCATCTGAGTCACCAGGAGATCCCTCCAAAGGATCACCAAATATTTTTTGTAAGTATACTGGAAAAGATTAAAGAAACAGCTATACAATAATATGTATGGCACTACAGGAAATGCCATAAGATCTTTGCTTTAACAGAAAGAGAAAAAAAAATTCTTGGCAAACGAAGTCAAGTGAATTCATACCATACTATCTAAATTAAATCTGATAATGGTTCAGTCTTCCAGTGTGAGGTTTATACTCGGAGTAGGACATAACAAGGGATAAAACAGATCTAAGAAGAATGGAGATCTATTCAAATAAGAGGTCATGGATAGATGAGTTGTTACTAAGGCATATCACATTCTCCTTTTTGTGTAGCTATATTTAGAATTTTTCTGCCTAAAGTGGGAATCTGTCAGGCACTATCCAAATTACCTCTCTTTTTGTTGCTCTTTGCCCAGAAAACACTAGACACTCAATAAATATTTGTTGATTGAATAAAAAAAAGAACAAACTATAATTGTTAATTTCTTATTAAACAAGTTGTCTTAAAAGCTTCCCAAATCTTTTACTCCTTAACTGTACTTTTTTATATCTAAATTCATGTTAATAGGAAACATGCCATATCCTATTAGTCCTCATTTGGGAATTTTGTGATAGAATAAGTTCAGAATATCAGAAATGTTAAGATAAAAGCATAGCTGATTAAGATCCTGAGAAGTAGGCCCATTTACACCATGGTGGTCTTTCCATTTTATTTCAGTCTCTCTCTACATTTGCCATCATATTTTGGCATTACAGAGGCAAAAAAATACAGAAAGCCATAATTCTAGAGGTGAAACTCTATCCATAAAAATGTTAACTCAAGCTACCAAACCTCTTAAAATGAGCATACTGAGTACTTCTTATTCTGCCATTTACATAGTATATTTTTCTTGCTATCTATTCTCATTTTGGGGTTACATAAATGGAAGGACTAATTTAGCAATGAAATCTAAGCCGCCTATTAGTTTTACCAAGGATGCACATTCACCTGATTCCTAGAGTGGTCAGCAGACAGCAGTTAAGGTGGAGGCTCTTTGGGTGGGTGACCTAGTCAACTGTCCTACTCTCCAGCTGGACAATAAATAGTGCAGAGTTTATAAAGACCACTCCTTTCAGAAAATGAATGCTAAATAAGGTAAATTCATGAGGAATGATAGTGGTAGTTGTATTTAACATTTATTACATGCCAGGCACTATGGTAAGCATATTTTATACATTATGCATATATCATTTAACCTCATTAAGAAAAGAATGAGGGAGGTATTATACCATTTTTCAAGTGAGAATGATGAAAGAGGTCAAGTAATTTTCTCAAGGTCTGAAGTTTAATAACCAGGGGACCAGGACATAAACCCAAGACTGTGGTAGCAAAGCCTTTGCTCTGACTACTGCTCTATTCTGCCCAGCCTGTTCACTGAATTCCAATTTCACAAACTCTAAAAATTCTACATATATGTACCACTTGTAGCAATACTAGCAATTAAATCCTTACCCCCAAAATCTAAATTTATGAAAATTCTAATCTTTCCCACACTGGACATTAGTTGAACCTCAGTTTTAATTGTAACCTGTGCTGTTAAAATTTTAATTTATTTAAAGCGTTCAGGCAATGACAGCAATGATTATGACTGCTGACATTTATCTGATGTGAAGCAACTGGTGACATGTGCATTTCAATACAACTAAAAGTTGATGTGCTTAGGAAAAGTTCTAATTCTTTTCTTAAATATTGCACCAAGTAAAATATGCCAACATAAATTTCAAAATAATCTATTTTTCATTTCACAAACACACTAAAATGAAAGAAATCAAAACACTTACTGGCTCAGTGTAAACACTTGAATGCTATTATTATTAATTATAATTATGTCTGTATTCAATACTTAGTGGTTGCTAAAGTCTTGATTCAATCAACTAATTTTAATGTGTAACTGGGTACACAGTTCATACATTACCAAGTCTTACACTTGATCAAATTAAAAACTGACTTAAATTCCAAGTAATTACTTTCTTATATTTCAAATTATTGCTAATCAAAACCTGTGTAATCTTCTTCCTGTTCCTGTCTTGTAAATTATATTCTTTAACTATTTTGTTTACTCTGAAAAGCATGAAGAATATTTATGGCTACTGTAACAAAAGATAAAACGAGTGAACCTAAAAATGATGCTTGATCTTAGTAATATTTAGTTAAATATGCATTTAGAGAACACAGTAAGCCAATGAAAACAATTTTACTCTTCTCACTCTTTGAGAAGATACTTTACTGTTATTTAGCATTTTCAGTCATTTCAATCTGTTATATCTCAGGACATTTCCCAGGACTAGGACAAGGCCTTGTATCTAAGAATAAAACTATTTTAATCTACACTTCTGAGAGTGAGAAAAAACCTCAGTCTTTCAACGACAGCATAGCCCATTACCAAATGAGGCGATGAATGTGGTCAAACACATTTGGACACGCTCTGTGAATGCAAGAGATAGTTACTAAAACCTTAACATTAAAAAATACTGTCAACCATTAGTGTTAATGTTTTCTGTTCATCAAATAAAGTGCATGTCCATAGCACATATGGCTTAATTGAAAACAAGTAAAATATAACATGGATTGCATTTTCACCAAATGTTTCAATTAATTAGATTTTGGAGCAGTAATTTGCTAGATGGAGCTTATTCCTTATGCTGATTAAAGTCTAAAGACAAGACATTTTCCCTAAGACTTACAAAAAGCAGTAAAAAATATTGTTTAACTTTTAAATGGACAGTTTATTTGCTTTGGGGGGGCTAATAAAATCTACTAAGAATATCTTTTGAAGGTGATTAACTTGCATCCAAGAATAAAGTATTTTCCTAACATAGTGGTTGCTATCAAATTCAGATGGTTAAGAATTTGCCTGCAATGCAGAAGACCTGGGTTCGATCCCTGGGTTGGGGAGATCCCCTGGAGAAGAGAATGGCAATCCACTCCAGTATTCTTGCCTGGAGAATCCCATGGACAGAAGAGCCTGGTGGGTTACAGTCCATGGGGTCCCAGAGAGTCGGACACAACTGAGCGACTAACAGTTTCATGTTCTCTGCTCTCAGTCATTTGTAAATATGCTCATAAAGTCCAGGCCATTGTGCAATAGTTGTAAAAGACCAGAAATATAGACTCTGATTTTTGGCAAGAAATGTACACAAGCAGGGATTCAAGCTGATCTTAGGTTTCTGTTTACTCTGGAAAACTTGGTGAGACTTCCAATCACTAACCCTGACTGCCACTGATTCATTCAGTGGGTGCACTTTGTAGTATTTATAAATTGCATGAGCTAAGCAAATGAGTTTCTTCTAATGTTTCATGAGACACGGCTTCTAGACTACAAATTATTCTGGATATCTCCCAGTTCCTACTATGGGCTAGGGACCTGAGCTTCATATAGAATTCAAGTACCTATTATTGAGGAACTGATAAGCAAACAATTCTAGAGTGGTGGATAATCAAAAAGTTAACTGTGACCCACAGTATGAAGTAATATGTCCAAGGAGTATATCTAAATTTCTGTTGGGAACATGGATGTCACCATGATTGCAGACTGTTACTGAACAGTGGCAACAGTACGGTAGAAGTCTCCTTAGCTTAGTTAAGGACTTGATGAATTAACCAACACCCGTTATGCTATCGCCTGGACCAGGGCATGCTGGTGTTCATGGTTAGAAAACTACTCTTGAAAGTATCTTCACAGTCTTCTTCAAAAAATAGAGCTGTACACTCACCAAATGGAGCTGTATAATGACCTAATAGAGATGTATGTTTACCAAGATTCATCTGAGCTTGTTACCAAGCCCACTTGCCTCCCTTTTACTTGTTCATTGTGTCACTTGCTGCTGTAATTATGTAATTTGATTAGCGATTCTGTAACTCATGAAATATTAGTCTGCAAGAGTTATTTCTGTAAAACATAAGATGGTTGTTTTGGAAAGGCTTGTTAAAAATAGGTTTTCTTTTTGTTTGTTTTTTACAATGCTATCAAATTAATGTGGGCAAGACAACTGTAAAAAATTGAGGAAATATTACTCAGCCATTAAAAAGAATTCATTTCAATCAGTTCTAATGAGATGGAGGAAACTGGAGCCCATTATACAGAGTGAAGTAAGCCAGAAAGATAAAGACCAATACAGTATACTAACGCATATATATGGAATTTAGAAAGATGGTAACGATAACCCTATATGCAAAACAGAAAAAGAGACACAGATGTACAGAACAGACTTTTGGACTCTGTGGGAGAAGGCGAGGGTGGGATGTTTCGAGAGAACAGCATCGAAACATGTATATTATCTAGGGTGAAACAGATCACCGGCCCAGGTTGGGTGCATGAGACAAGTGCTCAGGGCTGGTGCACTGGGAAGACCCAGAGGGATCGGATGGGGAGGGAGGCTGGAGGGGGGATCGGGATGGGGAACACATGTAAATCCATGGCTGATTCATGTCAATGTATGACAAAAACCACTGCAATATTGTAGAGTAATTAGCCTCCAACTAATAAAAATAAATGAAAAAAAAAGATTGAGGAAAAAACCACAACATCTAGAAGTGTTTTGACACAGACTATATTTCCAATGTCTTTGATCATTGGTATATTTTATATATGAAAAATAGTGGGTTGTTTCCCTTCTACAAAATTGTTTTGACTATCCTAGGTCCTCAGTCATGTAATAAGTGAACTGGTGAGAAAACCGAACTTGTATTTCAGAGAATTATTTTAATAATTTGTTGGAACATAATATTGGGCTGGCCAAAAAGTTCAAGTTTTTCCAAAGGCAAAATCTGAATGAACTTTTTTGGCCAATCCTATACATCTGTTGCATATTTTACATCATATTTTTTGTCCTTTTATCAGATTTGATTGGCACTAGTGACATAGAAATTGGCCACCACATACAATAAAAATGGCAGGGATTTCTAAAAATGGGGACCAATTAAAAGAAAAATTGTTAATTCATTTATTTTAAAATTTTTATTGGGGTATAGTTGATCTACAATAGTAATTTGATATATATTTATATTTTAAATGAAAATAAACTGTCTAAAGATTTTTTTCAACAACTGATCAGTCAATGGTCTAGTTCTTATTAAATAAGTGAGTTCTTCTTGTGTACCATGTTCTCAGGCACAGTTTTGAAAGCTTTGCATGCATTATTTTATTTAATCCGTAGACCAACTATCACTAATTTAACAAATTAGGAGTCTTAGAGCTGTTTTATAAAAGTATTCACAATCACACACTTGATAAATGGGAAACATTCTAATCAAGCCTTTCAAAATACACAATTACAAAACACATTTTTTTTTTTTTTACCATCCAAGGTAAAGCAACTGTATTTTTTTTGCATATGTGCACCCTCATCCTGATATAGGCTTCATTTTCTTCATTTAATGTTAAGATGAGAAATGCCGACATCTTCTGCACTGTCTATTTCCCACCTTTACAATCTTTATCTTCCATTCTGGAATGACCACCTCCTCTCTCTGCCTATTTGATTACATATACTTTCAGGTCCAGCTCTTTATTAGTTTGTTTTTTTCCCCAAGAAGTTGTTACAAAGGAAACCAATTCACATTGATTTCCTTCGACTTTTAACTTCTATAGAACAGTATCCAACACTGAATTTTACTTATTCAAGCATTCACCTACCTATTCATCCATTCAACAAATATCTAAGTGCCAAGCCATGCTCTAATCTAATACTAATTAGATTATTTTACAAAACAAAAATTCAGAAGCAGAAACTACTATGGTTCCTTTCATTCACATTATAATTATTAATGATCACTTAGTATGTGAGGCATGGGCCAAGTAGAATGATTAAGAAATGCGAGAGCCCTGTTAGTGCTTATTAGTGAAGTACAGGGAAGCCTGGCACGATGCAGTCCATGGGGTGGCAAAGAGTTGGACCCAACCTAGTGACTGAACAACAACAAATTAGTGCTTATTAACTGAGCACTTACCATGTGCCAGGCACCATTCTAAGAACTGTGTATGTATTAACCTATTTAAAATTGTCACCTCACCCTGAGATAGGTACAATTATTATTCTCATTTTGTTGGGGGAGGAAGTGGAAGCACAGAGAACAAGTGAAATGTCCCCAAGATTATGTGTCAAGAACGTAGTGGAGCCAGGATTCTTACGCATATAGTCTGATTGCACAGCCTGGAGTCTTAATCATTACATTCTGCCTAAAAAGCAAAGAGGTTCACAGAAGTACACTATGCTCAGAAAACCTTTAGGAGGATGTTTCCCAATGGAAGTAACTTCCTCTACTGAATTATGAAGGAAGATTAGAAGTTAACCAGGTAAAGGTACTGTCCCAAGGAGAGAAAAGAAAAAAGAAAGAGAACAGTATTTTGGGGAAACAAGTATGTCAATTCAACATTGCAAAGCATTATAAATTCAAACTGGGAGGAGCAGTGAGAACATCCAACCAGCAGATTTTAAAGAGAGGCATTTAAAAAATTTTGCAAATAAGCATAGCCTTCTCAAATATTAGTCTATTTGAATAATGCATTCATTTAATAAAGCATACTCTTACAAGTTCACGCAAGATTATAAACAAAGGAAATGAGCAAGGATAAACTCTCAGGGAATTTTAAAGCCATGTTACATATAAATGAAACCAGTCACAATTAGAAAGAGGTTCGTTACTACATTTTAAAGTGCAAGTCCATTTATTTTTCTCCTTTTCTAATTATCTCTCTGGGGTCAAATATTTGAAAAATGTTCTTACATATTATGTATCTAACCAAAGGGGAGATTCTAAATCCAGGCTGTGAATAAAAAGAGTAGTGATTTTCATGCATATCTTTTTATTTCATTTTATTTTTGAAAAATGTCAGTGGAGTAACTACCATGGCTGCAGTTGGTCTAGTAGTTCATATGAAGGATACATTTTCGACCAGGAAGTAATCCTTTTAATTTCGACTTTAGGTGTTGAAAAAAGAATGCCATGTTCATTTAGTAGTCACCACCACCTTAAAAGAAGGAAATTGACAATAAAGGTAATAACAAGAACAATGATTTATTTAGTGCTTACTCTGAGCCAGACACTGGCTAAGCACTTTAGCACTTTACATACTATATTTCAGCACTTTAAAAGTGTCATTCCATTGGCCTCTGATCTCTACTGTTTGTGATGAGAGGTCGTTCATAATTCTTATATAGATTCTCCTATGTGTCATGTATTTGCTTTCTCTGACTGATTTTATTACTTTATTTTTGGTTTTTTGCAGTGTCTGTGTTTCTGTGACCTGTTGTTTTAACAGTCTATTTATATTTTCTGTTTGGAGTTTACTGAACCTCTTGGATCTCTGTGTTGATTTTTTTTTTTTATTATTAAATCTACAGAATGTTTTAGCCAATATTTTCCTTTTCTTACTCATTTTTCCTCTTGTTTTATGAAACTCCAGGTGCACATATGTTAAACTGCTTAATACTCTCTTACAGCCCACTGCGAGCTTCCCGGGTGGCTGAGCAGTAAAGAATCCGCCTGCCAGTGCAGGAGACGTTAAGAGTTCTGGGCTCGATTCCTGGATTGGGAAGATCCCCTGGAGGAGGAAATGGCAACCCACTGCAGTGTTCTTGCCTGGGAAACTCTAATGGACAGAGGAGCCTGGCGGGCTACAGTCCATGGGGTCACAAAGATTCAGACGCAACAGCATGCACAAACACACAGGCCCCTGAGCCTCTGTTCACTTTTTTTCAGTCTTTTTTCCTCTCTGTTTCAGTTATGTTTAAATCCATAGGTTCACAAAAGTAATAATAAAAATGATAATAATCCAACTAATTGGTCACTTTTGAGGATGACAGAGAATTCATTACCTTGGGAACTTGGTAAATAATAGGAAAGAATTAATCATGAATCCTGACTATTTTAATTCTATAACTGTAATAGATGAGGGGAAGCAACTTAATGAAATAATTCCAATAATAAATAAAGCCATACTGACAGAACTATATTATTACTATTTCTCACCTCTAATGAAATAATACAATTAAGAACTGAACACCAATACCTGCTAACAGTAACAAAGAGTGAAAATTAATATTCCTTGCTTTCTTATAAAAGAGCACACCATTACTTGCAGTTTTTCCAAAAGGATCACATGTGATCCTGCCAATTTGTGGGAAGTACAGAGGAGAGAGAGACAGGGAACTATACCATGAGTTATTCAAGATGTGTTTGGGAAACTCTATAGGTCAAATGGCTTGGGTCCTTTTTTTTTGTTGTTGTTTATTTATTTTATTTGGATATATATCCAGGAGTGGAATTGTTGGATCATACGGCAGTTCTTTTTTTTTTTTTTTAGCTTTTCAAGGAACTTCCATACAGTTTTCCGCAGAGGCTTCACCAATTTAAATTCCCACCAATAGTGTACAAGGGTTTCCGTTTCTCCACATCCTTTATCAGATAAACTATTAGGAAAATAAAGTAATAGAGTGTGACTATATAAATTAAAAGAGACTTAAAAGACACATGAAGCTAAAAAAAAAAAAACTGGACAAGACTAAAACAGAGTATATAGGGATGCATAAAAACAAAGAAATGGATGATATAAAGAAATGTAAAGAAGTGATCATTATAAAAGTCAGGTTAGTGGTGACTTTTGGAAGTAGAAAAGGAGCCATGATTACAATGGGGTCCATAGAAAGGTTTCTGGTGTCTGGCAAAGTTCTTTTCCTATTCCAGGTGGTAGTTACAGGATGTCTGACTTACAATAACTATAAAGAAACAATTCATCAAGATACACATTTATTTTGTGTGGTTTTCTGTATCTGTGTTTTACTTCAGGGTAATACAGTAAAAAAGACACACATAATATATTGTTCACTATTCTCTATGTGTGTATGTATTTTAAAGATGATATACAGGTTAGAAAAGACAAAAAATATCTTTTAACAGCTGACTTTAGTTTGAACTGGTTGTTTTAGGAGAATGAAAATTTCCTATTAGGTGAATATTATCATTTTTTAAAAATAAACAGATCAGTGTGTTAATTTTATATCCTGCAACTTTACTATATTCATTGATTAGCTCTAGTAATTTTCTGGTAGAGTCTTTAGGGTTTTCTATGTAGAGGATCATGTCATCTGCAAACAGTGAGAGTTTCACTTCTTCTTTTCCTATCTGGATTCTTTTACTTTTACTCTTTTCTGCTCTGATTGCTGTGGCCAAAACTTCCAACACTATGTTGAATAGTAGTGGTGAGAGTGGGCACCCTTGTCTTGTTCCTGATTTCAGGGGAAATGCTTTCAATTTTTCACCATTGAGGGTGATGCTTGCTGTGGGTTTGTCATATATAGCTTTTATTATGTTGAGGTATGCTCCTTCTATTCCTGCTTTTTGGAGAGTTTTAATCATAAATGAGTGTTGAATTTTGTCAAAGGCTTTCTCTGCATCTATTGAGATAATCATATGATTTTTATCTTTCAATTTGTTAATTGGTGTATTACATTGATTTGCGGATATTAAAGAATCCTTGCATTCCTGGGATAAAGCCCACTTGGTCATATGTATGATTTTTTTAATATGTTGTTGGATTCTGTTTGCTAGAATTTTGTTAAGGATTTTGCATCTATGTTCATCAGTGATATTGGCCTGTAGTTTTCTTTTTTTGTGGCATCTTTGTCTGGTTTTGGAATTAGGGTGATGGTGGCCTCATAGAATGAGTTTGGAGTTTACCTTCTTCTGCAATTTTCTGGAAGAGTTTGAGTAAGATAGTGTTATCTCTTCTCTAAATTTTGGTAGAATTCAGCTGTGAAGCATCTGGTCCTGGGCTTTTGTTTGCTGGAAGATTTTTGATTACAGTTTCGATTTCCTTGCTTGTGATGGGTCTGTTAAGATCTTCTATTTCTTCCTGGTTTAGTTTTGGAAAGTTATACTTTTCTAAGAATTTGTCCATTTCATCCAAGTTGTCCATTTTATTGGCATAGAGCTGCTGGTAGTAGTCTCTTATGATCCTTTGTATTTCAGTGTTGTCTGTTGTGATCTCTCCATTTTCATTTCTAATTTTGTTAATTTGGTTCTTCTCTCTTTGTTTCTTAATGAGTCTTGCTAATGGCTTGTCAATTTTAAAAAAAAAAAAAAAAAACCAGCTTTTAGCTTTGTTGATTTTTGCTATGGTCTCTTTAGTTTCTTTTGCATTTATTTCTGCCCTGATTTTTAAGATTTCTTTCCTTCTGCTAACCCTGGGGTTATTCCTATATACTAACAATGAAAAAACAGAAAGAGAAATTAAAGAAACAATACCATTCACCATTGCAACAAAAAGAATAAAATACTTAGGAGTATATCTACCTAAAGAAACAAAAGACCTATACATGGAAAACTATAAAACACTGATGAAAGAAATCAAAGAGGACACAAACAGATGGAGAAACATACCGTGTTCATGGATTGGAAGAATCAATATTGTCAAAATGGCTATTCTACCTAAAGCAATCTATAGATTCAATGCAATCCCTATCAAGTTACCAACGGTATTTTTCACAGAACTAGACCAAAGAATTTCACAATTTGTATGGAAATACAAAAAACCTCGAATAGCCAAAGTAATCTTGAGAAAGAAGAATGGAACTGGAGGAATCAACCTGCCTGACTTCAGACTCTACTACAAAGCCACAGTCATCAAGACAGTATGGTACTGGCACAAAGACAGAAATATAGATCAATGGAACAGAATAGAAAGCCCAGAGATAAATCCATGAACCTATGGACACCTTATCTTTGACAAAGGAGGCAAGGATATACAATGGAAAAAAAAGACAACCACTTTAACAAGTGGTGCTGGGAAAACTGGTCAACCACTTGTAAAAGAATGAAACTAGAACACTTTCTACACCATACACAAAAATAAACTCAAAATGGATTAAAGATCTAAATGTAAGACCAGAAACTATAAAACTCCTAGAGGAGAACATAGGCAAAACACTCTCCGACATAAATCACAGCAAGATCCTCTATGACCCACCTCCCAGAATATTGGAAATAAAAGCAAAACTAAACAAATGGGACCTAATGAAACTTAAAAGCTTTTGCACTAAAAAGGAAACTATAAGTAAGGTGAAAAGACAGCCCTCAGATTGGGAGAAAATAATAGCAAATGAAGAAACAGACAAAGGATTAATCTCAAAAATATACAAGCAACTCTTGAAGCTCAATTCCAGAAAAATAAATGACCCAATCAAAAAATGGGCCAAAGAACTAAACAGACATTTCTCCAAAGAAGACATACAGATGGCTAACAAACACATGAAAAGATGCTCAACATCACTCATTATCAGAGAAATGCAAATCAAAACCACAATGAGGTACCATTACACGCCAGTCAGGATGGCTGCTATCCAAAAGTCTACAAGCAATAAATGCTGGAGAGGGTGTGGAGAAAAGGGAACCCTCTTACACTGTTGGTGGGAATGCAAACTAGTACAGCCACTATGGAAAACAGTGTGGAGATTTCTTAAAAAACTGGAAATAGAACTGCCATATGACCCAGCAATCCCACTTCTGGGCATACACACTGAGGAAACCAGATCTGAAAGAGACACGTGCACCCCAATGTTCATCGCAGCACTGTTTATAATAGCCAGGACATGGAAGCAACCTAGATGCCCATCAGCAGATGAATGGATAAGGAAGCTGTGGTACATATACACCATGGAATATTACTCAGCCATTAAAAAGAATTCATTTGAATCAGTTCTAATGAGATGGATGAAACTGGAGCCCATTATACAGAGTGAAGTAAGCCAGAAAGATAAAGAACATTACAGCATACTAACACATATATATGGAATTTAGAAAGATGGTAACAATAACCCTATATGCAAAACAGAAAAAGAGACACAGAAATACAGAACAGACTTTTGAACTCTGGGAGAATGTGAGGGTGGGATATTTCAAAAGAACAGCATGTATACTATTTATGGTGAAACAGATCACCAGCCCAGGTGGGATGCATGAGACAAATGCTCGGGCCTGGTGCACTGGGAAGACCCAGAGGAATCGGGTGGAGAGGGAGGTGGGAGGGGGGATCGGGATGGGGAATACGTGTAAATCTATGGCTGATTCATATCAATGTATGAAAAAAATAAATAAATAAAAATTAAAAAAAAATAAACAGATCATCCTCATTTCAAAAAAATTGCTTTAAGTGACTAACAGTGTCGAATAATTTGAAAGTTATGTTTCCCAGAGATTTTACCATTATCTTCTTTAGAATTCAGAACTGAATGAAATAGAAAAGTGAGAGTAGTGACTAAAGCTCTTTAGAATGGTTCAGGGTAATAATAAAACAGTATTCATTTAAAACACTATTTTGTAGATTCTATTATATATATATCTATACACACACACATACATATGTGTGCGTGTAAATGTGCTTCAGTCATTTCCAACTCTGCGACACTATGGGTTGTAGCTCTGCAGGCTTCTCTGTTCCTGGGGATTCTCCAGGCAAGAATACTGGAGTGGGTGTTTTATATATACAAATATATATATATAGTTGTTGTTCAATCACTGAACAACAGTAACTATTTCCTCCTCCAGGGATATATAGCAGTTTAGCTCAGTCACTCGACTGTGTCTGACTCTTTGTGACCCCATGGACTGCAGCATGCCAGGTTTCCCTTACCATAATGAACTCCTGGAGTTTGCTCAAACTCACGTCCATTAAGTCAGTGATACCACCTCATCCTCTGTCATCTCCTTCTACTCCTGACTTCAAACTTTCCCAGCATCAAGGTCTTTACCACTGAGTCATCTCTTCACATCAGGTGGCCAAAGTACTGGAGCTTCAGCTTCAGCATCAGTGCTTCCAGTGAATATTCAGGACTGATTTCCTTTAAGATTGACTGGTTTGATCTCCCTGCAGTCCAAGGGACTCTCAAGAGTCTTCTCCAACACCACAGTTCAAAAGCATCAGTTCTTCAGTGCTCAGCTTTCTTTATGGTCCAACTCTCACATCCATACGAAACTACTGGAAAAACCATAGCTTTGACTAGACGGACCTTTGTCAGTTAAGTAATGTCTCTGCTGCCTAGGTTTGTCATAACTTTTCTCCAAGGAGCAAGCGTCTTTTCATTTCATGGCTGCGGTCACCATCTGCAGTGATTTTGGAGCCCAAGAAAACAGAGTCTGTCACTTTTTTTTATTATTTCCCCAACTATTTGCCATGAATATCAGCAGGGAAATCAAACCAGTCAATCCTAAAGGAAATCAACCCTGAATATTCATTGGAAGGACTGATGCTGAAGCTTCAATACTTTGGTCACCTGATGGGAAGAGCTGACTCATTGGAAAAGACCCTGATGCTGGGAAAGATTGAGGGCAAGAGGAGAAGGGGATGACAGATGGTTGGATGGCATCACTGATTCAATGGACATGAGTTTGAGCAAGCTCTGGGAGATAGTGAAGGACAGGGAAGCCTAGTATGATGCAGTTCATGGAGTCACAAAGAGTCGGACATGACTAAGTGACAGAACAACTATATATAGTTGTTATACATGTATATGTATGTATACATATATTACCTCACTTAGAGAACTAAGTGGTGCCTGAATTACAAATATAGCTTATAGGTGACTAGATATTAAAAGGAAGACTGCTTAAAAAATAAGGCATCTCCACAAACATATTTTCTCATCTACTTCCATCTTTCCTCTCAAACATTATATTGAGTTGGCAATATTAGCTTTTTTGTTAGAGAAAATTCCTGCGTGGACTTTTAATTTTGTAAAAAATCGAAATGTCTCAAGAATAAACTAATTGGGAGAGGATGAAACAAAATGAGAGCTAAATTTTCTACAAAACAAAAGATCAGGAATTTTGGGATGTTTCCCTGGTGGATGTAGGGAGAAAGGTAAGGATATTTTTCTTGAGGGAGGGCATGTCATGGGTTCAACTGTGTCCCCAAGAAGCTGTTTAAGCTCTAATCCCAGTATCTGTGACCTTCTTTGGAAATAGGAACTTTGTAGGTACTGGAGAAGACTATTGAGAGTCCCTGGACAGCTAGGAGATCAAACCAGTCAATCCTAAAGGAAATCAACCCTGCATATTCATTGTAAGGATGATGCTAAAGCTCCAATAGTTTGGCCACCTGATGCGAAGAGCTGACTCACTGGAAAAGACCCTGATGCTGGGAAAGATTGAAGGCAGGAGGAGAAGAGGGCAGAAAAGGATGAGATGGTCAGATGGCATCATCAACTCAGTGGACACAAATCTGGGCAGACTTTGGAAGATAGTGAAAGACAGGGAAACCTGGTGTGCTGCAGTCCATGGGGTTGCAGAGTCGGACATGACTTAGCAAGAGAAAAACAACAAAGGTGACTGGGCTAAGATGGAGCCATTAGAATGGACTTTAATCCAATATGACTTTATATTTATAAAAAAATAAATCTGAATACAGAATAGACACATACACAGGGAAAAACCAACATGTGAAGATGAAGGCAGAAATGGGGATGATATATCTCTAAGATAAGGAATACCACAGATCGCCGGCAAACTACTGAACCTAAGAGAGAGGCATGGGCCAGACTGTCCCTCACAGCTCTCAGAAGTTATCAACCCTGCTGACTGACACGTTGGTCATGAACTAGCCCCCAGGACTGCCAGACAATAAATTTCTAAGTCTCCTAGTTTGTGGTACTTTGTTACAACAAACCTGGTAAACAAACACTGGGAAAGAACAACCTAGGGCAAAGTGATGTCAGATTTTGAACTAAAGGGAAAGGGGTGTGTGTGTGTGCGCTCAGTCGTATCTGACTCTCTGCGACCCCACGGACTCTACTCTGTCAGGCTCCTCTGTCCATGGAATTTTCCTGGCAACAATGTTGGAGTGGGTTACCACTTCCCCCTCCAAGGTATCTTCCTGACCCAGGGATCGAACCAGCTTCTCCTTCATCGGCAGGCAGACTGCTTTCCAGCTAAGCTACCTGGGAAACTCCAAAGGGAAATGTACGAGGGGGAAGTTTCCTGTGGTGAGATTGGTGAAGAATTTTAAGGCTAGAGGTAGCCAGGAAACAATCTTCTGAAATGCTGAGGAGGGTGTTGGGCTTCCCGCAGCATGCCTGAAGGCTTACTGAGATACCAAAGGAGAGTGCTTCCAGACAGCAGAGAAGTTTGTGACATAAAGCTTTTAAATCTGGACATATTTTGAGGATAGCATCTGCTTTGGTGCTATTTATATTTATTAATATATCCATGAGGAACAATTGCATTTATACAGATAAGGTATGCATGTGTTACTGAAGAGGTGTGTGCATATATATATAAGACATATAATAAACCAACTTTGTTAACCCAATTGTATATTAATACATGGGCTTCCTGGTGGCTTATATGGTAAAGAATCTGCCTGCAATGCAGGAGACTCAGGTTTGATCCCGAGGTCGGGAAGATCTGGAGGAGGGAATGGCTACTCACTCCAGTATTCTGGCCTGGAGAATCCCAAGGACAAAGGAGCCTGGTGGGCTACAGTGCATGGGGTCGCAAAGAGTCAGACACGACTGAGTGACTAACACTAACTATGTTAATACATACGAGAGAGCATGAATCTGTACATATCTCAGTGTGAGAAAAAGTGCTCTTCATTCAGAGACTTCTATCTCTCACAGCCAGAAATAAAGTAAGCTGAAAGGCAACTAAAAAGATGAAATCACTGCCAAGGACAGGCGCACAAGGAAAGCGGTTTTATTTTTAATGTTTTGAAGTCACCAGAGTTATTTCTGCAACTGTACTGCTTGGCTGTTTTTCTTTTTTCTTTTTCATTTCCAGTGTTTGTCTTTCATGCCTTGTGGGCAAGGACGTTAGTATCGCTATCTGCATAGCCTGCCTCCCCCGATAGTGTCTCGTATTTCAACCCTTTCAGGGCAGCTTCTCTGCATATAAAGACTATAAATTACAACTATTAGCATTAAGTGATTGTATGGGCAGATCCGCTGGTTACATTTTCAAAGCTTTGATGGACTACAGCCAATTCCAGGGGCAATTAGAGGGTGACTTTTCACAGTGGATACTACTTCGAGGGTCCCTAATGCCAAGACGGGAGCCTGCGCACTTTCTCCCCAAATCAGCAGGCTTTGGGTAGCTTGTTGCCCTGAATCAGCAAATGGGGATTGAGTCACTTGACAAACAGAAGAGACCAGAAGAGATGAGAATTAAATAATTCTAGAACACAAATAATAAGAGCTGCCATTTGTGGAATGTCTACTGTGCCTTTACATCTCCCATTCCCTGACTTAAACTGGAAAACCACACTCCAACACTGCTATTATTCATATTATTATCAACTTAGAACAAAAGTGGTGGAGACTCAGAGAGTCAATGTATTTGTGGATATCTACTAACAAGAATCATATACAGGAATTGAACCTAATCTGAGATCCAAGCCTGTACTCTCTCCAACATGCCGTGCTGACAAAGCAAAAAGGACTACAATCTGCTATGAGACAGAACCCTTTCCAACCGAGAGCTTATGTTTCAACTTATTCTTGACATAAGAGCTGATCCTGGTCGTGCTGTTGCTGCTGTTCTCAAGAGAAAGAGCTGACAGGTTTAGAACTTTCACCAGGCTGGTCTGTAAGCTGCTGCGAATGGGAGGATATTCTCCCTTCAGTCTGTCAGCAGCAACTGCTTAGGAAGCACCAGTTCCTGACAGTACCTGCCAGTGGAATTCCAGGTAGAGAAATCCCTGCCATGCAGGTACCTGGGACAGCTAGTAACCTCAATTTGGGGGAATGAGTTAAGTACCTAGAGAAAAACTTTTTTAACCCATCAATATGTAATTTCACTTTCTTTTCATTGTTCTTTGCTCTTAGCTATGTACACAACTACTTCCTAGCAAACACACCAGTGTAGAGGTAACCTTGACTATAGGGAAAACTGCAAGCGAGATATACTTTCAGGTTTCACCACTATTATACCCGAGGATGGTCTTCTGTCAGGGTACAGGTAGTATCTGAAGAAACAGCAAAACAGCAATACAATACTCACAGGTGAAGCTTGTTAAAAATATTCAGGGCATTCTTTCCTCTCATCCCAAACCACCACAAGCAAACAAGAGACCAAACTGGCCAACACAGCCACTCTTTAGCAATAGGAAAAAGTCCCTGTTCATGAAAGATTTGGAGAGAATAAGAACATCATAAAATACCCCCAAACTCAACAACCCTTCGTCTTTTTGAGATTAACTCCTGCAAAATGTGCTGGGTGAGCAGAAGCACAGGAAGGAATGTTGTATACAAAAGCTTTTGAAAAATAACAGGGCTCTTTAGCAGAGAAACAAAAGCCCCACTGGACCAGGCAAATGAAAGGACTCAGCTGCTAGCAGGAGAGGAAAAACCTCTTCTTCATCCTCCTCTTCTCCAAAGGAAACAGAAATCACTCTGCATTATATTCTGAGCAAAAGCAGAAGTCTATCTTTTTAATTTGGAAAAGATGGTGCTTGTTGAAATAATATTTTAGAAAATGAAAAAGTAAAATTATAAGTTGAAGAGGAAACAATGTCAGAAATGTGTTTTTTGGGGGTGGGTGGGTGATGGCAAGTAGGCTGCCCAACTTGCTTTTAAAAAACACATCTGGGAGTTAAAGACAGTTTATTGGACACACAGCTTTCAAAGGTGGTGACCAAAATGTTAATGTAAGTCCCCAAGGAGCAACAGTAAACAACTCTCTTGTTGCTTTTTGTTGGTGCAATCCGAGAGGCAATGAAGGGAAATGATGTAGAAGCAACGGCTGTTATGTGAAATGGAAGTCTCTTCATCTCAAAACATAGAATTGTTTTGAGAATTAAAGGAGTGAATATATGTAAGCAGTGGGCACACAATAAAAATGTTGTTTCTCTTTCTCGTTCTTTAAACTACTACAAATGCAACCTGCAGGTATATATGGTCTTCAAAGGACAAAAACTAAAAGATTCAATGAGATACTTCGTCACTAGTAAAATTGTCAAGAGTCTGCTGAAAACTAAGCAAAATGCTTCAAAATACTGGACCACCAAGAAAAAGGATTGGTTTCTTATTTGTGGTCAACCAGTTGCTTCCACGACCTTTTTCTAAAGGAGATTTAACTGTTAATTCTTTCTTAGCCATCATATTCCAAGGTGTCCCCAAATCATCATGCTGTTATTTGGTAATAACAGTAAAAAAGACAAATACTGAGCAACAGCTGCTTCATTTAGTCTTCATAAAAAACCACTAAACAAGTAGATTCTATTTATAAAAGAAAACTGAGGCTTAAGTTGTGCTTTCAACTTCTATGTGACAAGTGCATCCTTTTCTACAAAGGGAAAAATTCTAGAGATTTTCAGTCATGACAAATATTTGTATTTCTAACACAAATACTAAAAATGAACCAGAATTTCTGAACTATAATTAAAATTAAATTTAGAAAGGCACATCTAACTAAAGGTCCTTATTCATCTTTAGCACAGACTGAGGGGCATCAGAAAGATACATCCCTTCCAGTCTAGAGGCATCAGAAGTAAATCAAGACGATTCAGCTGGCCTGTCATCCGCATGAATGTTTCGTTGTAGGCTGCTTGGTGTGCAAATTAAGCTTCTCTGGGTGAGAACTCTCATTTTGACAGCATGTTTCAAAGGGAAGAGAGGGCTGAATTGGTGAGGAGAAAAAAAAAATTACTTAGTCAAGACAAGAGTATTTTTTTTAAATTTCTTAAGTTTAACCAAAACATTTCCAGGGGAAATTGAAATGGGAGCTGGTTTGAAGAGTGAGCTACATGGATACATGAAGGTATGCTGGCATGAAGAGATCTAGAAAGAGAAGATGCAATTCAGAGGGAGGGAAATGGTAGGGATAAAAAGCAAGAGTATCACAAAGTATTGGGTTGGCCAAAAAGTTCTTTCAGGTCATTCGTAAGATGTTTTGGAAAACCCTGAATGGACCTTTTGGCCAACCCAATATAAGGGCCATTATATATATATATTTTTTCCCAAGGGCCATTATATTAAGATTAATGAGGCTTTCTGACATTAATGTTACAACTTCTATTCTAGTACAACAAAGGGGAAGGCAGCAAAGGCTTTCAGCTCCCAGGACTCTCACCCAAGTCTTCTAACCCACACTTACTGTCCAACCATGCCTCATTCAACTTCTATCATACTTGCTGTGTTCCAGCCAGTAGCTTTACTTACTAAGCTACTTTCTACCTTTTGCATCTACCAGTTTTCCTGCCTGGCATGTTCTTTTCTTATGCTTCATAAGGAAACTATGTATTTAAAGAAGCCTTACACTTAATAATTCAGTTTAATGACCAACTCTTGAAAAGGTCTTCTTTGACCTCCCTGTCAATTTCCATCATTGCTCACTGTTCTTATCCTTCATAGCCCTTCATAATTTGTATGCCTGTATACATGAACATACATGAATTTATTTCCCTGTATATTATTAGTTTATATTATGTCTTTCTCAAAGAAATAAGTGCTGTGAGAGCAGAGCACTTATACTCACCAATATTGGTTGTGTGTTCTTAGGTAACTAATTTAAACTTAAGATTTAGTTTCTTAAGTTATAAAATAGGGAATAGTAGTATCTAATTTCCAGGACTGTTCAGAAAAAATTATCATGAAACACAATCTTAAGTACCCTTCTTCCTATTATTTTGGAAGAACTCTAAAATAATCCCATGTTCAATATTAAGGTGCTAGACTACTGCATACAATTTGAAAAGGAAGTGATCCTAAACTGGTTTTGTTAGTGTTAGAAATGCCTTCTATTCAACTTAAGTTTAGAAAGACAGGCTCTCTCTGAATTGACTTAGAGCTCTTCACATATGCCTCCTTGTAAGGGTTAGATTGTAAGGGTCAAAAATCTGGATGCTGCCTCCACCAGAAAAATGTAGTGAGAGACTTTACATTTACTAGAGTTATTTCGGCTTCCCTCAAAAGTAGGGGTAAATTTAGCCTCAGAGGGCTCTGTGGAAGGTCAGAGAGAGAAAAAAATAAAGTTGGTTTCTGCCTTTACCTTTCTAAATCTAGTTCACTCAACAAACCAGGTATAAATACGTACAAAATACTGAAGTTCAAGGAATGGTAAGGATCTAAACATTTGGTACACAGCAGGTGGTTGATATAGTTCTCTGCTCCCTCTTTCCAATGTCAAATTCTCCCCAAGATATAGCATACATTTCTGAATAATTTTGAAGCTGTTTGTTGAATATTTCACCATGTATTTCACACCATAATAACTTTCATTAAGCCCCTTTTAGAAGAAAAACCTAGATGGGGGTGGGGATGAGTCTTTCCTCACTCAATATGATTTAGGATGGAAGAGCAATGAGGTTCTGGGAAGCTGCTTCATCAAAAGGTTAAAATGCAACAGCACGTGGATTTGTACCTGATGGACTATATTCACAATTCAACAGGAGACAGAAAGTAGCCAGTGAATGGTAAAAGGGTTAGAACCTTGGGCCCTCCATAAATCAGAAAGGGCATCCTTGAATGAAGTGTGTTTGGGAGGGAGACCACCTCATGTCTTTTCTGGGGGACTTTTTTTGCTATAGAGTTATCTAAAGTGGCTGTATCTGTGGATTTTGCTTCATGCTCATATTTACCAATTAATCAAATGCAATCTCTTCTTTGTTTCTCACCTTCAAATGTAGATTCTCATAGGTGAACAGGACTTAAGAGATGACCCAGTTGAATCTCCCCTGTAAAAGGACCCTTATAGCTTCTCCCTGAATCCTTGTGGCAACAAAGAGCTTACCACACATGTGACAAGGCTCTGTGCTTTAGCATGAGGTAGTTCTCATGCTTTTCTTTTCCCAAAGCCAAGGTGTGCTATCCAATTACACCTACCTTTCCTAGTTCTGCCCTCTGTATGAATAAAATTCTTTCATATTACAACTATTTAATATCTGCATTTATTCAACAAATATATACTGAACATTTACCCCATGTGAGCTGCTGTTATAGGTACTTGAGGATACATCAATGAACAAAACAGAATTTTCTGCCCTTGTGGGCTTACTGTTACTGTTGTTAGTCACTAAGTCCTGTCTGACTCTTTGGCTACCCCATGGACCATACCCAGGGATGCTCCTCTGTCCATGCGGATTCTCCAGGCAAGAATACTGGAGTGGGTTGCCAGTCTCTTCTCCAGGGGATCTTCCTGACCCAGGGATTGAACCCACATTTCCTACTTTGCAGGCCAATTCTTTACCACTGAGTCACCTGGGAAGCCCTACAGGCTTATATACTCTAATAAACAAAGGAATAAATTCTTAATACAAAACCTGCTGGTGATACTGCTATGAGTAAAAATAAAGCCATCAATAAAGTGAGGGACAAACCCATGTGAACATTGGCGGGGAGGGGTGGGGCGTGTTCTAGGCAGAAAGAACAGCAGGTACAAAGCCTCGGGCAGAAACACACTTAGTACCTTGGAGTTCTAGAGCAAGAGAACTCCTGTGACTGAAGCCTCAAGGGCAAAGGGAAATTGACACGGGATCAAAGAGGTAATCAGGGGCTTGCAGACTATGGTGAGGCACTTCATTTTGATTAAGTGGGGAAGGAAGCTAGTGAATAGTTTGAAGCAGAAGGGTGAGTGAATATGATCTGTTTAATTAAAAAAAAATCACTCCATCTGTTGCATGGAGAATAGATTGTAGAAGTGGCAAAGCAGAAATAGAGAATAGTTTAACACTCTTATAGTAATCTACATTAAGAGATGAAGGTGGTTTGGATGATAGCAGGAACAGAGCTGGTGAAGAGTGACTTGATCTAAGATTTATTTTGAGAGTATATTTGACAGGATTTGCTAATGAATTAGGGTATGAGTAAGAAAGAGAAATCAAGGATAACTCCTACATTTTTGTAGGAAACTGGGTACCATTTCATGCATGAGGCAAGACTCTAGGAAGAGCTGGGTTTGAAAATAAAACGAAGTGGTGTGTTTTATAGAAGTCAACCTTGCAATGCCTATTAGATGTGCATTATGAGGACCACTACATTAAATATACAGTATAGAGATGAAATTTACAGTCATAAGACCAGATGAGAAAACCTCGGAGGACAGGTTGCTGAACAACCAAGGAGGTGTTGTAGAGAATTCTAGGCTTTAAGAAACTTTTTTGTAGAGAATTCTAGGCTTTAAAAACCTTCTATCATTTCCTTTCTTGAACATATTTTTTATATCTTAACAGACAAATTTTGAGAGTTCAGTTGAGTTCAGAGAGTTCAGTTCAGTTGAGTCACTCAGTCGTGTCCGACTCTTTGCGACCCCATGAACCACAGCACGCCAGGCCTCCCTGTCCATCACAAACTCCCGGAGTTTACCCAAACTCATGTCCATCAAGTTGGTGATGCCATCTAACAATCTCATCCTCTGTCGTCCCCTTCTCCTCCTGCCTTCAATCTTTCCCAGCATCAGGGTCTTTTCAAATGAGTCAGCTCTTTGTATCAGGTGGCCAAAGTATTGGAGTTTCAGCTTCACCATCAGTCCTTCCAATGAACACACAGGACTGATTTCCTTTAGGATGGACTGGTTGGATCTCCCTGCAGTCCAAGGGACTCTCAAGAGTCTTCTCCAACACCACAGTTCAAAAGCATCAATTCTTCTACACTCAGCTTTCTTTATAGTCCAACTCTCACATCCCTACATGACGACTGGAAAAACCATAGCCTTGACTAGATGGACCTTTGTTGGCAAAGTAATGTCTCTGTTTTTTAATATGCTGTCTAGGTTGGTCATAATTTTGAGAGTATATTATTGGAAAACCACAGTATCTTTTTTCTGGAAAAATATCTGATATCCTTCATGAAAATGAAAATTTATTGCTAAGGACTGGAGAACCAAGGTAGAAAAAAATAAGCCAGAAGCTTCAAATTATTTTATAAAAATACTGCCTAATGGATCAAATGTTTCACTCTAACAGATGTCCCATCTAATCCTGTTACTGATATTAACTCAAAGCCATTATAAATACAAATGGCGAGAGTAAAGCTGAAGCTTTTCACAATTCACTACTCCATCTTCATTGGTACTAATCTTAATAGTTGTGTTCTATTCCTGAGAAACTGTATTGAATTTATAACTAATGTCCAGAATAGCTTTGGCTTTTTCTTAAGTTTTCTTAAATGGCCAAATGTTTTCTTGAGAAAAATTCCAAGAGAAAGGCCTAGCTGAGTTTTAAAGGTTGCGAATTACAACACTGAGGAACTATACCAACTAAGTTCATGAACAAAATAACTAGGCATAATTCCTCAGTGAGGAGGTCACAGTACCTTCTGTGAATAAATAGACACTAATTTGCAAGTGCTGAAGGCAAGATTCAGAAGGGGAGCAATTTAATTTTCATCAACTGGTTGGTGAGTTGCCAAACACTCAACTGTCATATTTTGCTTGCTAGCACTTATCCACAGTATAACCCCTCTGAAGCCTGATCTATGGAGACATCAGGAAGTGATCACTACCAGTCTCTCCTGGACCATCTAGAATGCTTGTTGCCAGTAACAATCTAGGATGGAAATGTATGTGACAGATAATCAAGCAAATGAATACTCTGCTGTGTTATTTAGAGCAGTGAGGAAATCCATGCAATAGTAGAGCTAAAAGATGCTTTTATCAGTTAATGTCAGTACGGAGTCTCGAAGGGTTAGTTTCCTCTTAAGCAAAAAAGGAAAATGTCAATTTGATTTTAAATTTAGGCATAGAAGAGAGATACTTCTGAAAATTATGCACCTTTTGTTCTAACATTGCTCTCCCTCAACAAAGAGCTGTGCAATGCTTCAATTCATCAGAAAATCAAAGTGCAAACACCTGGGGAAAAAATAGAATATTAAAGAAAGAATAGTTGGAACTTTTGAAGACAAGTTCCATTAAAAAAGCTTACTTTCTTTTTATGAGAAAAGAATAGATTTGACAGAGAAAACAATAGTTTTGATCAAGTTTGATCAAAAACAATAGTTTCTGGATCAAGTGAGATGTTCAGATTGTTTATTTGGTATACTAATTTAAATGTGTATAAAAATTTAGTTCAAGACAGTTCTGATTGAAGAATTGTACTTTTAAAGGCTCTAATAATTATATCACAGAAATTGAGGGAGAGAGGAATCTTTTTGTTTTGTGTTTACCTTTCTATATTCCCTGATCCTTGGTGAGAGATTTTAAACTAGATGTTTGTTGAATGAATTGAGCTGAATCTACTCAGTATTTCTCTTCCTAGTCAAACATCTTTCTGGATATACATCAAGTGGTGTTTCTTTCCATTTCTTCATGCATTTTAACACTTTTAGATTTAAAAATGTCAGTACTAAGCAATTTTTTATGACTGATTATCATTTCATTGTACACAGCCCTATTTACATTTTATTCCAGAAAAATAAATCTGTACTTTCTAAACGGTGAATTCTATTTTGTTGGCAGGCTGGCTACAGTCCTTAGAGTAGCAAAGAGTTGGACATGACTGATGTAACTTAGCACGCAATAGCAAGTTCAACTATTCTGAAAAAGATAAGGCTACCATCCTGGTGTCCTCTTTTCCAAGATTTAGTGGTATCAGTGAGAAAGAAGTTGGAGTCCGTCAACTACCAACATAGTTTCAGGAGGGGTATTGGAGCCTTACTAAACCTCTCTGCTACTGCTTCTTTCCTTTATCAAAGTTTTTGAATATATCACATTGTGTTGTGTTTCATGACTTCTTTCATCACTGTCTGCATACATTTATGGTTGTTATTAATTTTTCTTGTGTTTATTTTGTGAGTTGTTGAAGGAGAGAATTTCTATAGGCAGGTAAGATTAATCTGCTCTAATAACCTGGAAACCAGTTCTTTAGTAGTGTATACAGTCTGCTTGGTGTAAAACTTTGACTTCAGGCATTATTTTTATTTTTATCTTTCTATTAGTTCAATATTTAGTCTTTCTTTGACACTGCAGGGTTCATATCATTTCTATGTATCCTGGGCAACATGCATCCTTGCCAAGTTCTGTTTCTAAGAATTCCATCTGTCTACCTTCAAGTTACCTGTAACTGATATAAGGAAATGCTGGCTAACATGAGGATCAAATGAGTTATTATTAGGAATGATATCAATAGCTCTGGATGCTAAGCCCAGCTTAACCATATTTATAGAGATAAATGCAAATTTATAAATTTACATTGAGTCAATTATCCTAAAATAGAACATGATATGCCTGATTCATATAGAGTATTTAACTATCTATAATCTTGTTATGAACCAACAAAAAGAGTCTTAAAAACAATGCTTACACAATTTTATATTCTATTAAATAATCAGAAGCTTCCCAGGTGGTGCTAGTGGTAAAGAATCTGCCTGCCAATGCAGGAGACATAAAAGACACAGGTTCGATTCTTAGGTCAGGAAGATCCCCTGGAGAATGAAATGGCAATCCACTCCAGTATTCTTGCCTGGAAAATTCCATGGACAGAGGAGCCTGACAGGCTACAGTCCCCGGGGTAACAAAGAGTTGGATATGCCTGAGCGAGTAAGCACAAGTGGCACCAATGATTAGAGAGTGAAGTTCACGTACAGAACTCTATTTGCCATGGTCTGCACTTACAAGCATATCAAAGGATCTCTCTATGTAAGTCTGTGTATTGTTATTTGGGTAGGATGTTGCCAAACTTGAGAAAATTAGTAGGATGGAAACGGTAAAAAAAAAAAAAAAAAAAAGTCTGAATATCACTCTGTATCAAGAATGATTAATAAATGGGATTCCTTAGCCTAAAAGAGAGAGGCATAAGAGGAGACCTGACTGTGGTCTATATATGTATGGAGCACTCTTCTATGAAAAGTTGTCATCATATCTGTAGAGGGCAGAAATAACACTGATGGACAACTAAAAAAAAAGTCCCACTTTCAGCTCAATTATAGGGAAAAAAAATCCAGTAATTGAGTCAATCTCCCAAGGGAATAGCTATAAAGTATTGACAATTTGTTTCCTCGCAAAGCGTTAAGGTAGAAGTTGAAGTCTTGGTCAAGACTTCCTCATAAAAGCCTATGCATATACTTATGTGATGGTATTCACAATTATCTATGCATGTGTACATTTCACACACTATACTGGGACCACTATCTCCATCGAGGGCACACTGGGTCTCTATCTCCAATTTTTAGTCAAACACAGTCAGGAGGTGTTCAATTAATATTTTACTAAATACATGAGTGAATGTGTATATTTTCAGAGATTAGAATATTTCACAAATAGGAATTCGTGTACATCAAAATGATCATGATTTTTAAAAACTGGTACCACAGTTTATTCACATGAATGGATCTATGAAGGCTAAATTTCCCAATCTGACTCAACTACTCATGAACATTCAGCGAATGGTTTTAGGTTCCTGGGAAGCAGCTACTGAACTCTTTCTTCCTCAGACTGCTGGCCTATATTGAACAAATGATGTATGTCTTCATTCATGACTCTAAGGCTCTGAATCACCTAGAAAAATGTGTCTCGCCTGTTTCTTTTGTTATTTTTCGTCATCCCTCTTCCTAACTGTTCTCTTTTTTTTCTCAACATTTCCTAATACCGTCTTTAGTATGACAATTTCCTACTTATGGTGGATTTTTGGTGGGATCTCATAATTGGTTAGCCCATAGAAGATTCCATGTTTAAAAATTTCCTAAGTTGGCTTTCTTTGTGGATATTAAGAGCAGAGGTTTTATTTTTCCTAGCAACTTTCTGTAAAGGATGATGTGTCAAGCTAGCTGCAAGTGAATTATACTCAGAGACAAAGTCCATGTAGTACACGGATTTTGACTGACAGCTAACGGCACTCAGAGTCACAGTCCGTGAATAAAAAATACTGCAATCTTTAATTTTATCAGATCTCAATGTTCCAGAGAAGGAGGAGAATTTAATGTACACTGGTTGATGAGTTGGAGAACCAAAATGGATTTAGTTAGGGGACTGTGATGAATTTAGCATGAAGTCAGTGCCCGCCAACAGAAAAGGCCTGCATTATTTCAGTCTAGGTGAATGCCAGTTTTCTAAGAAGGTGCTTGGGAGGAAAGCCAAAAATCTTTGTTTATTTTCATTCTTTTGATTTAGTGCTTAGAACTGCCCGGCTTAATAAATGTTTTTGAAATAACATATTTATTGAGTGAATGGATAATTATTTTCTACACATACTTGCTTCTTAAAAACATAAACAAGGAAGGAGAATGCTTTAAAATTATTGGGCACTGAGATGTACCACGTATCTCACTAAATGCTCACAGTAACCAAGACAACTTCATATGCCCATTTTACAGTCAGGTAAAGCAAAGGTTTAAATTTAGAGGCTGTCCAAACCCTAAAGTCTCTTCATGAAGTTTCTTTGCCGTTGATCATGAATTGGAAAGTCACAGTATTTATCATAGCAACACACTTCCTCTGAAAACTTCTAAAAATACTATACATACAAATGTATCTATATACAAAATAGAAACGGTCTCACAGACACAGAAAACGAACTTGTAGTCACTAAAGGGGAGGGTGAAGGGGGATAAATCAGGAGCTTAGGAGTATGGGATATTAACAGATCTCACAAAACAGACAAGCAACAAAGATTTACTGTATAGCACAGGAAATTATATTCAATATTTTGTAATAACTTACAATGTAGTATAATCAGAAAAAAATAACTGAATCACTTTGCTGCATATCTGAAACTAACAAAATATTGTAAATCAACTATACTTTAATAAAAAAAAATTGAAAAAAATGTTATATAAGTAAGTATTTGCCCAAGCAAATATTCATAGCTAGGTAAACAGCATTTTCTATGTGAATTATAAAACTTTAGACTGTCAAAAACTGGACTACATCTAGTACAGTGCATTTTTTACATCTGAAGTTTCCACAGTAAAAATAATTTTGACTTTCAAGAAGTCACTGATGATAAATTCTGTTAAAAATCATGAGCCAGCTTTAAACAGCAAAGAAAAGCAACAATGACTACATCTTAACCTCAAAGGGCAAATGAGAGGTGTGATATCCCTCCTTAGTTTCCAAAAGGATTTAGCAAATAGAACTAATTGTTTTACTCTCCTATAATGTTATAATGTACAGAACAGTGGGGACTATAGCAGAAAAGTTGTAGTTTGTTTTTTCATGAATAGATAATTTCTTTAAGGCCTCAGGAGAGAGCTTTTTTACAGATGCCATTATGAAGACTGACCAAATATCACCTTAGAGAAAGAACCTCCTAACCCATAAGTGATATGTATTTCATTTATCCAGAAATAATGAGAAACTAGCCATGGACACATTCAAGGAATTCTACAGGAAGTGCCTGGGAACAAGGAGCTCATCAAGGTCTTAAGGAAAAATCCGAACCAACTTTTTGGCCAACCCAATATATTGTCCTTTGTTCTGTAACTAAAAAAAAAAAAAAAAAAAAAAATTGTCCTTTGGGAGAATCAGAGAGTGATGATTTAGTCACAATTTACTTCCAAGACGACTATTTTCCTGGCTTAACACAGAGTTAGGCATTTTCTTTTTGACTGTGAACATTAGATTTCAGCAAAAGGTTGCACTGCACATGCACTCAAGCATACCCTTGTTTCCTCCGAAAGAACAATTTGGGTAATTCAAAAGGGCTGAATAAAGTTTAGCACAAAAGGAAAATGTAGTGTTTTGAGACCTCATGCCAAACAGCTGAATTTGCCATTTGTGTTTATTAAGAGTCACACCATTATTCAGAAAGGCCCTTTATCACAAAAGAGGTCTACCTACCACTTAGAACTCAGGTCCTGGGACGGGGGCCTGAATAAAGAGTAAATGGTGCCTTGCATTGAGAGACACATTTCTATGTACATTTTAAAAAAAATGAATATACCTCGTGGCAAGAAAGGGGGGAACGTACAGTAGATGGTTGGATGCCAATAATCAAAACTGTTGCATAACCTTTGTGCTCAGTGTTTACCCAGTGGTCTGGTGATCTGTTTGGACATGAATAGCTGAATTCTGGACAACTAAAAACTCTGCTAATCTAAGTTCCCCCCAGTTATCAAGGTCAGGTGGTAGTTTCCAACTTGTTACAAAACGCCATCAGCAGTATTATACATAGACAGATGGCATAAAAAGAAGAATTTCAATGAAAAATATCCTGTACTAGGTTGTAAGAATGGTGCATTCAATTTTGAATTAAAATTTTAGCTCATTCATCCCTTTTTTTTTTCTTTTTTGGCAGTGCCATGCAGCATATGGGATCTTAATTCCCTGACCAGGGATCAAATCCATGCCCCCCTGCATTGGAAACTTGGAGTCTTAACCACTGGACAACCAGAAAAGTCCAAAAATCTTAGCTCATTCAAATGTTCACGGATCTTGCCTTATGTACTCAATACCTGCAGCTCTAGGTCTATATCCCAAATGTTAAAAGTTGTGAAATAGTTAATTTACTAAATGACCATCTCTGAAAACTGCCAGATGAGTTTCTCATTTCAACTTTGAGGAAGTTTACTTTGTCCATATTACTGTCAAGAGAGAA
The DNA here is from genome assembly GCF_019320065.1 of Cervus canadensis. Classification (NCBI taxonomy): domain Eukaryota; kingdom Metazoa; phylum Chordata; class Mammalia; order Artiodactyla; family Cervidae; genus Cervus; species Cervus canadensis. The sequence goes on along the minus strand of NC_057414.1, from coordinate 5,527,346 downwards.
AAGACAAGAACAGGTGGAGGAACAAGGACAGATGAGAGAAAAGAAGTGTGCATGCAGAGACTGAGACAAGCCATAAGCTTCATTCCAGTTAGATATTTGAGAAAATGTCTGTAATATCAAAGGCATGCCGAGATATTTAACCAAGCTGGACAATAAATCTGTCATGTTGGCTATTAAGAAAAAATGAAATTAAAAGTCCTCAATAATTTGGAAATTGCTTTTTGATTAATTGGCCTGTTAAGCAAAGTGCTAGATACCTTAAATACTATTTATTCCAAACTCTTGAACAGATAGTTTCTGTAAGGTATGATAAAAAAAGGGGGGTCCATGCAAGGATGTTCCTCATAAGCAACTGCTATTGGCAGTAAAAATCATTCAGCTTCCATCTTGTCCACTCCTTTCCCCCTGCCTTACTTCAGGGACAGGCATGATCTGTCTTGGACTCGACTCTCTCTCTCCATCCTAATTCTTCCCACTTATGACCCAGAGTTTGGTCACAGACTAAACTGGGATTTGTACTTCCCTTTTAAGTGTTCATTAAATGCTTCAAATTTAGCACAGGCCAGGGTAGAGATGAAAAACTAAGGGTCTTAAGTGTTAGGATTTGCAACTTGTTTATCTCCCTTTTTTGGGCTATTGGTATCTATCTTTTCTGTATGCTATGAGTTACTTGGATGGCCTAATAACAAAAAAATGAGAAAAAGAAGATAAAAAAAAACCAAAGTATTTTAAAAGCTCTTAGAAGTGAAAGACTTTCTGAATGGATCGATTAGTGATAGCTTTGTGGAGGAGACAGAATGTGAGAGTTGGACCATAAAGAAAGCTGAGTGCCAAATAATTGATGCTTTTGAATTGTGGTGCTGGAGAAGACTCTTGAGAGTCTTTTGGACTGCAAAGAGATCAAACCAGTCCATCCTAAAGGAGATCAGTCCTGAATATTCATTGGAAGGACTGATGCTGAAGTTGAAGCTCCAGTACTTCGGCCACCTGATGTGAAGAGCTAACTCACTAGAAAAGACCATGATGTCGGGAAAGATTGAGGGCAAGAGGAGAAGAGGGTGACAGAGGATGAAATGGTTGGATGGTATCACTGATTCTATGGACATTAACTTGAGCAAACTGTGGGAGATAATGAAGGACAGGGAAGCCTGGAGTGCTGCAGATCATGGGGTCGCAAAGAGTCGGACATGACTTAGCAACTGAACAACAACAATGAACTGAACAGGCTTGGCTCTTAGAGACGGAGAAGATGTTGACAGGTAGTGGTCACAGTGGTAAGGAAAGGCATTCAAATGAGGGTATGGGACAAGCAAAGGCTTAGAGGCAGGAGAGTACAGCATACGTTTCAGAAATTGCACATAACACAGTTTAGCTGGAGGATGAATAGAGAAAAGAGAAGAAAAGACTGAAATCAAATGTTGTTGCTGGAAAGGGAGGTTATAGAGGATATGAAATGATATAACAGGAAATTTAGATTTTTATCTAGGGCCAGTGAAGAGCCACTAGACACATTTGAGCAGGGGAATCAACTAACAGAGCTGGGATTTTTGGAAGATTGACCTACAAGTGTGTGCAAATGGAAGGGAGGGATTCGAATGGAGTCTATTACAGTAGATAAGACAAGACATAAGGAAGATATGAACACCACAGTAATGGCAATGGGGATTTTACACAAAAGACTAGTTAGTTGGAGGTAAGTTCCAAAGGACATAATGCCTGATTTAACAAAGGTGCCCAAGAAGAAACAAGAATCAACAGAAAAGGGCTTTGAACTTTTTAGTTTGGAATCTTTAATACAACTTCATCTTTAATAGAACTTTAATAGAACTTCAATCTTTAATAGAACTTGGTCTTCAACTAGCTATATTATCTTAAAGCAACACAAACATCTTAGAAGGAAATGCATTTCTTATATAGGTTTAGGGTATTTGGGGCTTAGACCACATAAATCAACGGTCTTGTTGATTTATCTAGTTTCTGAGAAATTATGACTTGGAGTGCCCTTGGGAAAGTCACTAGAAAGATTTTTATTATGAACCTATTTCCTGGGAAACCACATGTACACTTCATATTTTCTTCCTTGTATATTTTTGGTTGCTTGGCAAGTCTAAATGGATTTGCCTAATCACAGCTTCCTATACGTGATTAGCCTTTTTTTTTTTTTTTCTCAACTCACTGCCCGCACACAGACACCCCAGCTGCTTGCAATGACCAAATCTGTGAGGGTAGGGAAATTTTTATATATTGTTAAGAAGAAACATTCTAAATCAGTCTGGCATATTACCCAAATATTCCTTACTGAAATACATGGTCACAAATTATCAGCCAGATTATTCTAGTCAAATAATGGGAAGATCAGTACCACCATAAGGCCATAAAGACAAATCATATACGTTAAGGTCATCTTGAAAGTAGTCGGTTGTACAACAGATGGAATAAACACAAGAGTATAAGTTAGAAAGCTATAAATTTAATTCTACTACAAATTATTTTTTCAAGGAATCCCTTAACATTGCATCTATATAATGAAAGGAAATACTGTTTACCTTCTGTCTCATGTAAAAACAAATAAACAAAACCAAAAATAATCTCCCCAAATCATCTGGGCATTAAGAATGTCTATAAAATAGATATATTAAATGTTTATAACTGTTCAAAGTAGCTGAAGTAGCCATAGTCATAATTTGTATATTAAAAATTATTGGTAAAAGTGAGAAAGTCATTGTTCAGATATTTCCCCAACTCCAGATATTTGATAGAAAATGGGGAAAATTCAGAATATTAACAGGGTTTTTAGACAGATGTTTTCCAATTCTGCCTCTTTTTCAGAATCATCACAGTCTTTCCAAATGCCCAGCATAGTCCCCTAAGGGTTCCTCCACAGCCTTCCCCATCTCACAAATGGCACCTCAATCCATTCAATGGCTCAGTGACAAAACAGTCTCATCCTTGGGCAAATGCCACATCTAGATTGTCAATAAGTGGCAAGGCCACTATATGGCAAATGCCAACATATCTTCACCATATACTTGAAAACTTCACCTTTCTCTTCCTTCTCCAAGTGACCCCTAACTGTCTTTGTTTTTCTTCTTGGCCCCTTCAATGCATTTTCTTCACAGTGACTAAGTGCTCTCCTAAAAGCAACAAATTTGACCATCTCACATATTGAACATTTTGCAAGAACTTCCCATTGCACTTGGAATAAAATAACAAATCTGCAAATATGGTCAACAACGCTGCACATGATTCAGCCCCTGTTCACCCTGACAGTATCCTTTCATGTCATTCAGTATCCTGTCATTAAACTCCAGTCACAACTGATATCTTTCAGTCCTGAAGGTATGAAGATTCTTCCTACCCTGGGGCCTTCATATACACATGCTTTTACTCTGTCTAGATACTCTCCTCCACTCTTTATCCAGCTAATGTCTGGTTTTATTTGTATCTCAAAGTTTAGCTTAAGTGGCACTTTCTCAGAGAAGTCGTCTTTGACCCATTACCTAATTGGTGCCTCCTTACAAACATTTATGTTCATTCATGGCAAGTTTCCCAATTTATATTATAGGTGTTTTCTACATTAGACCATAATCTTCTTGAGCAAAAATTCTCTGTTTTCTTTGTGAATCCTCATTGCCTGGGTCTGTGTCAAGTCCATGATAAATGCTTAATAAATATTTGCTGAATCACTGAAGAAGGAAATTAATGAACACAGTCAGCTAGCTCTGTATTATATACTCATAATTGAGGGTAGCTAGCCCAGTTGGCTACAGTGTTGATATTTACTATCTAGAATGCCCACATGCTCAGTGAAGGGAAGATAAAGGTCTGAAAGCACATATTAAATTTTAAATTCTCTGGAGCATTTTGGTTCTTCTGATTAAGATGAATCACATCTTTCTCTCTGCTCGATTCAATTGGAATCATAGCTCAGGTTCAACCACAGAGCTGCTTTCATTCTGTCTAGCACTAAAGTGAGTTACCTTTATGTTTCTCTCTCCCATTAGAAACACATCTGATTCTTCTCCATTGTCTCCACTGCATAAGAGTTTCCATAGTACAAGATTAAACACTGGCATAAAAAAATAGATCATCATTCAAAAATAAAGAATTGCGAGATGCCAAGGGAGGTTAAGACTGGAAGGTATCATCAGATGTAGTATAGAATCCAACTTAATTATTCAATTTACTCTGATTCAGCATTTCCTTCAAGGCTCAGGGAAAGGCATCAGGAATTCAAATAGTGATTAAAACAGTTTCGTTCTCTGTAAATCAATAAGCTTTATACAGAGAAACAAATCCCCATCGGTGGCTTTTGTATGGTGACAGGACAAAAAAGTAGGACAGACCCAGCAGAATCTCAACAGGACCAATAGGTCCACAAACCTCTGTTGCAATTTGGCAGGAGCCTGCTTTCAGGGTATAAAGCTAGCTCTTAACAGTTTCCTGGATCTCCTCTCCACAGTAGAACAAGCCTATCACCCATATGCTGTGTTCTTTCGTTGGGTTATTGCCTGGGTATTCCTGGTTGATTTAAGCTTACCTGTCTCCCCACCCGCCTCTTTTTGTCCCAGGGCTATTTCACTCCTGGCTCAAAGGAGAAAACAGTTCAGATAGAAATACACCAGCCAGAGGGGGCTGTGGCACCAAAGATAGAGATCCAAAATAATGTGTTCTCGATCAGATTAAGGAGTTTTGGCTATCGATTCCCTAGAATCTTTAAGTGCTCTGCTGAGCAACTGAGGTCACGGAATGACTCAGCTAGCAGGAGGTCTGCTAATGGATGGTAATGCTTTGCTGAGTGCTTGAAACTGGGATTTGCCTTAAGGCTGTGCTGAACAATTGCTGTCTGCTGAATTGTAGAAGTATCCACCTGTTATTTTAGCAGATCTTTTAAATTTAAATAGTGAATGCTTATTTGTTTTAACTTTAAAACACATGGCAAATATGAAAATGTGTAGAATAGAAAGTCTTTTCTTACATATCACCAGACATTGGTGTGGAAATGCTTCACTCTCCCCACACTCAAATTAATTCTGTGATTTTAGTGCATTTGGATTTAACACATGAGGCAATTTGGTTCTTTTATTAGATTACCAAACAATTGTGGCAAAGGCTGAAACCATATGTAGCAAACTACAAATGACATATACGTGGCTTCCCTGGTAGCTCAGTGGGTAAAGAATCTGAGACTCGGGTTCAATCCCTGGGTTGGGAAGATCTCCTGGAGAAGGAAACGGCTACCTACTCCAGTATTCTTGCCTGGAAAATCCATCTCATGGATAGAGGAGCCTGGTGGGCGTGCAGTCCACGCAAAGAATCAGGCATGACTAAGCGACTAATACACACACACATTCACATATATATAGTGAATATTTGTTGTCAATTTGTGCCAGGTACTACTCTAAACACTTAATGTATATTGACTCATTTAATCCTCACAGTATTTCAAGGGGCAAGTGCTAGTATTATCTGCATTTTGTAGATGAGAAAATTAGGCTCAGAGAGGTTAAGAAATTTGACCAAGATCAAATGGCTAGTGAACTGCCAAGCCAGGGTTCCAGCTCAGATACTTTGGAGTTTGCACTCAACCAGCAAGCTTTCCTGCTCTGTACTCTCCAGATATTAAATATTTAATTTTCATAAATCCAATGGGATGCTACCATTGAAAGTTCAAGTGTTAGTCACTCAGATGCGTCCAACTCTTTGCAACCCCATGGACTATGGCCCGCCAGGCTCCTCTGTCTGTGGAATTCTCCAGGCAAGAATACTGCAGTGGGTAGCCATTTCTTTCTGCAGGGGATCTTCCAGACCCAGAGATCAAACCAGGGTGTCCTGCATTGCAGGCAGATTCTTTACTGTCTGAGCCACTAGGGAAGACCCCTTTATGGTAGCACCAGGAAGCTACCATTATAATCCCCATTTAAAAATAAGAGGGGCTGGGCTAACCAATGTCACTGTGCTAGTAAGTGGCTGAGCTAGGCTTTTAAACTCCATCCTGTCTGACTCTTGGGTCTGAGATCTTAAATACCACCCACTAGTACCTCCCAGAGAAGGTAGTATGCTTATTTTTTTAAATCAGATATAGCATTAGAGGGTTTCCTTGGTGGCTCAGTGGTAGAGAATCAGTCTGTCAATGCAAGAGATGTGGGCTTGATCCCTGGGTTGGGAAGATCCCCTGGAGAAGAAAATAGAAACCCACTCCAGTATGCTTGCCTGGGGAATCCCATAGAAAGAGGAACCTGGTGGGCTACTGTGGAATTACAAAAGAGTCAGACACAATTTAGAGACTAAGCAATGACAACAATAATAGCGTGTGAGATTACACAGATTTTAAGGGAAAGAGAAATAATTTACTAAAAGAGTATACTGCCTCTCTAGTCACAATCTTTTAAAATATTTAAGTACTTTTAAGGTAACTATTAGATTTTTATAAAATACCTGAAATACTATTAATATTAAATGTTATCATTTCTGAAGAGCAGAGCTCAAAGTTTTCTTCTTAGAAATTCATATGATTCATCCCACTGTCCATACGATTCCCCAAAGTAACTGCAATTACCTCAAGAGCTTTGTGAACATTTCAAAAAAATAAATTTTAACTTATTTTGACTACTGAAAGTATAAAGCGCCATGTAGTATTTATTAAATAAAATGGGTAAAAGTATTACCAAATCAAAACAAATCACAAGTGTCATAAAATATAATAATTATTTCAGGATAGACTATTCAAATTATTATTTTTCACATTACTATTTTATTAAAGGAGGGAGATTACCATTTACATTTGAAAAGTTAGAAAGTATTAACATGCCAGCTAAGTCAGGATGATCTGATAAGGCTAAAAATTTATAGAAAAATTTAGATGGTTTTTGTTGTTTTTGTTTATAAGGAAATTTCTTTAGAAATCTATCACTTACTTCTCTGAGTTCATAGTTACAGTATTGGCTTCTTTTACTTTCTGTAAAATTCTATCATCATTGGATTTCAAATCTCCTGGTAAACACTGAACGTCAGAGAATAAAAGAACAGAGTACATTGTGGGTGGGTTATGGCATAAGCTTTAATCAAATAGTTTGTCACTGGTGAGTTGTTCATGTTTCTGTTACCTTTAGGCCCTTTGAACAGTTTGATTTCCACAACAGTCTCCAAAATGGGGCGTCTTCTACGCACGTACAGCCGAACAATAGACCCTGCTTCTTTGAGCGCTTCCACCGCTTTACTGTGGGAAACCTCTGACACATCCACCTCATTCACCCGTAAGATACAATCATTGACCCTGAAAAAAATGAAGATGGGTAAAAGTCAGGAGTGTCCAAGAGAATATCTGAAAGAATACTATGACCATCTAGCCTGAAGATGTGGGGAAGCAAAGCACATTGGCAATTTAAACATATTTATATTTGGAAGAAATGCTTCATATGAAGGAAACCAAGAAAACCTTGAACCCCTCAGCCTTCCCAGTCTTCCCAACATTGACCACGGTACTGGTCAGGTCCTGTCCTGAACTCCAGTCCACTCTGATTGCGACTACATCACATATGGGGTAGTCACATAGGTCAATCCCATTCTCCCAGTTCATCCCATCCACCCCAGCAGTGCATAATTTGCTGATTTATAATATCCTTAACTGCTGGATTTCTTCCATAATCTCGTGGAAGATCTACTATCCACATCACACAAAGGAGAACTGTTCCAAGTGGTTTAGTTCTTTGTCTAAAGTTGTGAGCAATTTGATTAGAGATTGGGTATGATCTTATGTCTTCCTATTTCAAAATTTGTTCTTTCCTCTTAGGACACATACATCTAATGTAATGAACAGTTTCATGTATGTTGTGCACATCAATTTAAAATGATAACATGTAGTCTAAATATTATATAAAAAGTATGGGAAGAATTTTCCTACCTTTTTTGTTCACAATTTTTCTGTCTGTTTGAGGAAGTGAGTTACAGGACTCTTGGTTCAATAAGAATCTTAATTAGCTTCAAATTCTTGACCTAGAACAATCTCACTAAGATTCCAGGGTGTCCTTTCATCATAACAGATGCAATGGCTTTAAAAGGTTTACACATACATTTCTTCTCTGACTAAAAAAAATCATGGAAAACTACCAGTTAAAATAGTTTTGAGAATGTAGGCATCACGGGTGCCAGTCACCCTGCAGCAGCTGGTCCTTTGAGAGTGGGTAATTTTGTCATCTCATGATAATGCAAAAACATAATGTTTACCATCACCCTATGCTCAGCATACTAATCATATCTTAAAACATAGCTTTCCATAGAAGGGAGTGACTGACATTAAAAAAAAAAATTGGATGCTATAGCTATTCAAACTCTACTCAATTTTTTCCTTTTGTATACAGTGGAATCCTTAATTGTCAAATGTTGGGGTGAGGAAATCACAGCGTAAATCAGATGTTTTTTTTCCTAAACACGTGGACAAAGTTGGCAGCTTTAGTGCACTAAAAAAACCAAAAAAAAAAAAAAAAAACCAAAAAAACACCGGACTAGCAGTCAGGAGGTTTGGATTTGCATCGCAGCTGTGTATCAGCTGTGTGACCATGGTGGAGTCACTTCAACTTTTTTGAATTTTAGTTTCCCATGAAAAGAGAATAACATGCCTAGTGAAGAGAGTAACCAAACATATAAATAAATGGACATATGTGTAAACTGTAACAGATCATACACAAGAGAGTTGCAGCTATTGATAGGTGGGTTCAAGATGTGCTCCAGAATTTGTTGAATGTAAACAGGATGGAAATTGAAAATTTTAAAGGGTTTACTATGTGCCATATCATATCATTGTTGTCACTTCACTTATTTGCTTGTATTTAAGTCAAACCAGTTATGAAGCATTGATTCTCATTTTACACCAATGAAATTTTACTGGCAAGGTCACAATGTTGGTGACAACAGCAACAGGATTCCAATCCAGTTAGGTCTTTTTCTGGAGCTTAAGCTGATACAAAGTTACTCAAAGTTAACTGTTTAAGGAAAAAAAAAAAACCGAATGTGAGGGGAGGTGTTTACATTCAAATTCTTAAAATTAAAAAGAAAGAATATCAAGCCAAACTAGGGCACTCAACTTTTCTTCCTCCCAGTCCCTTGAAATAGCATTTGGCTAGACGGTCATGACTATTTAGAATTTGCTTTCTCTACCAGTAGATAATCTCTGTGAATAAAGGCAGCATTTGAATTCACTTTGAAATATATAAATATATCACTAGCTTCAAACTCAAATAATACTCTGTTTCAGTAAAATGTGAAGCCTTTATCATATCACTGAGCCATTGTATTAGAAAGTCATTTGCATACAAATTTCCTCCCTACTTTATTTGTGCAATTAAGTTGACGGTGAGAAGTGCAGTATTCCCGCCATGTCAGTAAGCAAGTGTGCCGCAGTCCTCGTGATTCAGGCCCTCAATGTGCATTTCTGAGCCCTAGGGGCACTCAGGAAGGAAGGATGCCTGCAATCTGGCAGCCATTAGGCTGCAGCCACTCCCTGCTGCGAGCACTGAGGAATTCAGGATGTGGGAAACACACTACAGGCCCCAGATAGCTGAGAAGCATATGAAAGGAGTGATTTCAGTGATTCCTGACTCTTGCATCTTCCCATACATAGAAAAGCTCTAAATTCCTTAACGTGAGATATCTGGTTTCCTTTAATTCACAAAAATACTTTTGATGCTCAGGCTACCTGCCGGCTCTTGCACATTTCTAAAGAGCCTGACTCCTCTCCCAGCCTTCTCAGAGCCGTTCACTCAGGGCTACTTGAAACGCTGCCTTTTGAGCTTAAATTCTAAAAATTTCCACCAAATAAAATATAACTCTCAACTTTTCGGTCAACACTATTTTTAAAGTAGACAATGGCTTCACTCTTTCAGCGCTTGCTATTTCAAATATAAGTCTACGACATCCTTTTTATAGATGAGTATTGTTCACAGGACTAGAAAGTGAAAGTATTAGTTTCTCAGTCATACCCAACTCTTTGTGACCCCATGGACTATAGCCTGCCAGACTCCTCTGCCCATGGGATTCTGTAGGCAATACTGAAGTGGATTGCCATTCCCTTCTCCAGGGGATCTTCCCAACCCAGGGGTTGAACATGGGTTTCCCACATTACAGGCAGATTCTTTACCATCTGAGCCACTAGGGAAGCCCAGGATTAAAAAAAATTTTAATTTTAATAATTTTCTTTGGATATTCTGGTACATTTCCTTGCTATTAGTAAATATGTTTTAGAAACAGAAAGAACATTTCATCACTAACATGTCCACAAAATCTTATCTAAAATTTGCACTAGACAAATATTCTGAAATATGATATGGCGTCACGGAAAGTCAAATAATACTTAAAAATTATTTATTCTGTGTTGAAGATATTTAAAATAATATGTAACATCTACCCTCTTTCATAGGTATTAAAGTATGTTCTGCTGTGAGTCAGATTTGTGATTTTTATACATTTTTTTAAGAATTTTAATTCATTATGAACCTGTCTGCAAGGAAGGGATAGAGACATAAATGGAGAGAATGGACATGTGGCACAGATGGGGGAAGAGGACGAGGGGACAAATCGGGAGAGGAGCACTGACACATATACACTACCATGACGCATACACACTTCACGTACACATTACCACGTCTAAAATAAACAGCTAGACGGAAACGGCTGGACAGCACAGGGAACTCAGCACAGTGCTGTGCGGTGACCTGAAGGGACGGGATGTGGGTAGGGTGTGAGGGAGGCTCAAGAGGGAAGGAATGTGTGTATACACACAGCTGATTCACTTTGCTGTTCAGCGGAAACTAACATGACACTGTAAAGCAATTATGCACCAATAATAAAATTAAAAAAAAAATGATCATCAAATGATTGTGCTCAATTTTTTAAAAATCTCTTTATTATGTATTAAAAAATACTGGAAGGAAAGATAACAAAGTTTCATCTCTGTTTCTTTGTGGATTTGGATAGCATGGATGCTTTAAGAGGCATATTTCTATGTTTTGTTTCTTTGAAAAGTTCTATAATGAACATGCTTCATCACAGAGAATCTGAGAACTTGAACTGGAAACCTTGGCTATACCTAGATATGACTGGGATCTTGTCCCACCTCTAGAACTCAGATGATGTGTGGCTCTGGGTAAGTCACTTGACCTCTCAAAGCCTCAGTTTCTTCATGTGAAAACAGGATAAAAAAATTGCTGCAGGGGTTCAACAATATATGTGAAATATTGAGCATGGTGCCTGAAAAACAGTAAGCTGTTACAGTTATGAAAGAGACAAGAACCATTTGCATAAGAAAGGATATGAAGAGACTGTACTGCAGGAGAAACAGACTAAAAGGACAGAAAGGAAGAGAGCTACAATCAGGATACTGAAAGCATTTTTAAAATTTTATATGAAGGAGACAGGAACAGATGCAAAGATGGGATTTGAGGAAAGAAAAAATGTAAAATAAGGCTTTCAGTAAGTCTTGTTTTATGGAGTGTAAATTAATTCCCCTTTCAACTTCCGTGTCCTCGACCATCAAGAAAACGGTCAGTTGTTCTAATACAAACTTCAGCTTTATGGTAGCCCTGGAAAAAGCTTCTAAAGACTATCACACGTGGCAGAATCCCCACCATGGCTACCCTGTCCTTGCCCCACCCAACACCTGTAACCACATTCAGCCACACTCAGACCTGCTCAAGGCTTGATTCAAAAGGAGGCTTTAGGTCACAGGTCTGAAACTTAATTTTGAAACTCATTGGTTATTAAGATGGGGAGAGGTGCTAACTAACTTATTCTTTATTGTCTCTACTCAGTCCTATTCTCCTTGGTCAAATAGATGAATTCATTACAGACCAAAGGGTCACATCATGGAGAAAGCTGATCAATGTTTAATGCACTGAATGAAATGAGGTAATACACTATCAAATGGAAAACATGAGCTGGGAATTATATCGTCTGTGCCTAAAGAGATCAATCAATCATTTATAAAAATCAGACTCTGTTTAGAAAGAATAACTGCATAGATTTTTATGTGAACTCTAATGATACCAGAAAAGCTCTCAAGGTAGGAAAAATGCCTTACTTTTCTTTTATTCCTAGAGTCACTAAAGGTAGGGTAAGGTAGGCTAAGAACAAATAATACCCACAATTTATTTAAGAAAAGACAGATGCATTACCATGCCAGAGAAGAAGAAAGATAAGACAATACAACACAACACACACACAGAGAAGTTGACCCAAATGGCTTCAAATTGTTATGATCTTTTCTAAATCTACTTAATTGTGTTTGTTTGCTGCCTTTCTTTGGAGAAGGAAATAGCAACCCACTCCAGTATTCTTGCCTGGAGAATCCTGTGGACAGAGGAGCCTGGTGGTCTGCTGTCCATAGCGTTGCATAAAGTCGGACACGACTAAAGCGACTTAGCATGTATGCATGTATTGGGGAAGGAAATGGCAACTCACTCCAGTATTCTTGCCTGGAGAATCCCAGGGACAGAGGAGCCTGGTGGACTGCCGTTTATGGGGTCGCACAGAGTCGGACACGACTGAAGTGACTTAGCAGCAGCAGCAGCGGCCTGCCTTTGTCCTCTCAGGACAAGCATGTGAGTTCAGTGGGTATATTTAAAGTCCCACCAAAAGGTTCCTCCTTGTTGAAACTTCTCACCTTAAAAATTCATTATTTCGTTGACTTCCCTAGGTGCTATTAGTCCATTAAAACTAACAATAAAAATAATAAAAATCAGCATAATTTAACAGTTTTCCGGGAAAGGAAAAGAGCTAATGCTTTGGAAGCATCGATGTGTGTTAATACAGTATTATGTACCAGGCCTTTTTCTCTACCAAACATTCACAGGGTTGCAGGAGGAGTGATAGGTTCACACAGCTTATTATGGATCACTTGTCAAGTCTGACAGTCCCTGTTCTGGGGAATCTGGAATTGAAACTATGAGATTCAGAGGTTCCATCTAAACCTGAGAAATAGAAGTTTGAAAGCTACATATTGAGGTCATTTTCTTTCACATTGACTGAAAAGCAGCAAAAGCTTATTTGCAAGAAGATGGGATTAAAGCAAATTTATGGAAAGAAGTACCAGGCTTTCCTAGTAGCTCAGCTGGTAAAGAATCCACCTGCAATGCAGGAGACCTGGTTCGATTTCTGAGTTGGGAATTTCCTCTGGAGAAGGGATAGGCTACCTACTCCAGATTCCCTGGATAAGGAAATGGCAACCCGCTGCAGTATTCTTGCCTGGGAAATCCCACGGACAGAAGGAGCCTGTCAGGCTGCAGTCTGTGGGGTCACAAAAGAGTCAGACACGACTTAGCGACTAAAATAACAACATATATCGTTTATCTAAACAGAAACACTGAAAGGTAGATATTGCTTCCTTCATTTTACAACAGAAACTGAAGCTAAAAGAGATCTGTAATGACAGTAAGTTGTGTAGGTAATCTCAAAACTTATGCACTGCACCATCCATATCTCTCTGGCTTGTTAAAAAGCTATTTAAGGGCTTATTTAGGGACCAATCTCAACTGCTGACCATCAGTAGGATTAAGGAGTATACTAGAAATTAGTAAAGCCAAGCCAAATAACAAAACTTAGATTTTGTTCTTAAACAAAATCTAGTTCTCAATTTCAGAATTAGATTTCTAAACTAAAGAACTAGATTTAGAAATGGTCCTCAAACTTTAGTGTGCATTAGAGGTACATGGATGGCTTATTAAATCATAGATTGCTAGGCTCTACCCCCAGAAAGTTTCTGATATAGTAAGTCTGGAGCAGGAGAGATGATTCACCTCTGTAAAAAGTTTCTGGGTGATGCTGGTGTTTTTGGTCTGGGACCATACTCTGATAACCACCACTCAAAATTTTGACTAGTGTGTGGAGGATGAGATGGTTGGATGGCATCACCAACGCAATGGACATGAGTTTGAGCAAGCTCCGGGAGTTGGTGATGGACAGGGAGGCCTGGTGTGCTGCAGTCTGTGGGGTCTCAAAGAGTCAGACACGGCTGAGTGACTGAACTGTAACTGTGTGGTTCATTCTAAAATGAACAGGACTTACAGCACAGGACACTGCTCAATGTTATGTGGCAGCTTGGATGGGAGGGGAGTTTGAGGCAGAATGGATACATGTATATGGATGGCTGAGTCCCTTGGCTGTCCACCTGAAACTATCATGACTGTTAATTGGCTATGCTCCAGTATAAAATAGAAAGTTAAAAAAACACAAATAATAAAACAAACCAAAAATAAATGAATAAATAAAATGATCAGGACTGCTCAGTCTCATATAGTCCAGTCGACAGTGCTAGAAGTTCTGATTCTGAACCACATTGCCTCAATGCTGCAGCTCTGTTATTTGGAGTGAAGCCTTTCTAAGGGAACACGGGCCAGGAGACCACAGCGGCTACACCACGCGAGACTGCGTATGTAAGCCATTTTCCAGCACTTATTTTATGTGAGACTTTTCCCTACTCTTTTCCAATAGCAAAGGCCAACTGATAGCCTCTCCATTCTATATTTTAAGAAATAGGGCTCCTGCTCTTGTCTCTAAATCTTGGTGAGAGCAACGTGAATTTATGATCCACGGAAGCCATCCCCATCCCCTACAGTGTATATACTGTTTTTCTCTCTCCATTTGCCACTTCATTTCCCTTATAGGAAAGGCTTGCAGGACTCTCTGAGGCTGTCATCTGGGAAAGATCACAAGATTTCACAAGGGGGAAGAAACTGCTATTTCAGCGTCGGTGATTGGTCTTTCAGCACTTTCCCAGAAAAGCAGAGTCCAGTAACAAACCCTGAGCCAGGTAACTGGGTGAGTACAATATGGAAAAGAGGCACGAAGGAGGAATTTCGAAGAGAAGAGATCATAGGACTGGCGATTACTCAGTCCATTCAGCCTAATACTCTGTCCACAGACAGGACAGCACATCAAGTTTCAAGAAACGAGGTCCTGGTACCTCCCATATGGATTAAGGCAGTAGCTTTCTAGCTGGCTTTCCCAATCCCAGGTTAACTAGTCCCTTTTTACATATCCCACATGCAAGCCCAGCTCAGCTTCCATTTCCTAAAGCAATCCTATCATTATTTCCTCTCCCCTCAAAACTCATTGAGTTACTTAACCTATATAAAATCAAAGCTGTGTTTAATTTATCTTTGTAATCCTGGTGTCTGCCACACAGTTATCACTTTAGAATGAATGAGCATCATTGAAGGGCCTCTAATTCTAGCCTCTTATGCTCTCAAACTCCTGTTCCAAACATCCTCAGTGTCCTGAAATATAACAAGCTCATTCCAGCCTTTGCATTTTCTTTCATGTTACTTTCTGCCTTCCAAATGCCCAACTTGAACCAGCCTCATTCCAGGCAAGCTCGTGTTCTCCTCATGAAATGTTTCCTAATTGCTCAAGTCCTCACTGCCTACAATGTCTGAAAAGCAAATGCATGATAGGTTCCCCTTGAAATGCTACAGATTGATCTGGTACCCCTGCAGAACCTAAAATTAAGTACTATACATTAAAAGCACATTTTCAAATGTTAGATTTGATTCTTATTTTCCTCTACTCGGATCTACTCCAATCTAAGAAATTGATATGGATCAGCATATATATAACTGATAATTTTATATTTTCACAGTCTAATTTGATTTGGCTTTGTAATATGGAAGAACACTTCAGTGGAAAGTTGAGAAGCACAAGGAAGGAGTGTGGTGTGATGAGAAAAACAGTGAGTTATAAACCAGAGGTAAATTCTCATCCTGCCACTTTCCATTTAAGTAAGGCATTTTTTCCTTATCTCGGTTTAAGCTGAATTCCCTCATTTTACAATTCTTTTCTGGCTCTGGTGTTCTATAAATCTAAATTCAAGGTCAACTCAGCCTGCCCCCTTGGTCTGGAATGTACTCGAAGCAGAATGCCAAATTATCCTTATCCTCCCTCCATGGACAACTACATACTTCACAATCATGTATTTTATCAACGTAAATCATTCCATCACCCAAAACTGGGGAGTCTCCTTCTCTCCCAGCCACACATCCAATCCGTCACATAGTTTTTTTAGATTCAAACTTTTCCTTTATACCCACTTATCCCAGTGTGGCTTTTCCTGTCAATCACATAGATTCTGGGAAGAAAAAAATTGTAACTAGTCTTCTTGTTTCTACTTTGGCCCTCTAAAATCTATCTTCCAACTTTTTTTTTTTGGCCAAAATGATATTATTGAAAATACACCTGATTGCCTTACTCCTCTGTTTAATAGTCTTTGATTGCTTTCCATTGCCTACAGAATTTCAAATATTTGGTTGGGGCGGGGGAGGGGGATAAATTGAAAGATTGGGATTGACATATACACATTACTGTCTATAAAACAGATAACTAATAAGGACCTATTGTATAGCTGAACAGGGATATAATGCACATCCCTGTATGTACTGTACAGGGAACCCTTCTCAATACTCCATAATGGCCTAGATGGGAAAAGAATCTAAAAAAGAGTGGATATATGTATAACTGATTCACTTTGCTGCATATCTGAAACTAACATAACATTGTAAATCAACTATACTCCAATAAAAAAATCTAAGCAAACCTTTTCTACAAATGAGATCTTACTCAGAAGACGCAAAGTATGTTTATAATTGTTTGTGTAATAACAAAGGCAGAGTTTCTGTGGTTTTTGTGATGAAGAAGGAAAGGAATCACAGCAGAGGCTGTTGGAAGGCCCTCGTTTGTGACCCCCTAGAGGGTGAGGAACCCAGAGTCAGGGCATCACATATGATTGAGCAAGGGCTAGTGAGTACTGAGAGAAGTTGAGGACAAGCCCGCTCTCCAAGCCAACTGCCCGAGCACTGACCACTGTGTCTGCTGAAGTCTCTTCTCTAATTCACATAAAGGACAGGGTTAGCACTGTTTGCAGAGCTCTACAGAGCCCAGATTGAGTTCACACACCTTTTCTGATAAAGCTAAGACCTTCACATTACACATAAGTCTTTTCACCATCTGGTTCCTACTCACCACCCTAGCCCCGTCTCTTCTGTCTCTTACTGTTTCATTATAGCTTCTTCAAACGCCATGCAAGTCATGACTCAGGCCTCTCCCCCTGCCTAGAACAGCCACCTCCAGATGCCACATTTCCCTGTAATTTACTCATTTTCAAGACTAATGCCCATTCTGAGGTAGCTTTACAGTTTAATAGGGGGAGATAGGCAAACAAACTAGCAAAATTCAGCATAGTAACTCCTACGGCAATAGGTGCTGCAGGGGCATCGAATGAAAGATTTTGTTGGGACTAGGAAGGCCAAGAAAAACCTGGAGCAGCTGATGTTACTGAGAACTGAAGGTCAAATAGAAGTCAGCCCGGTGAGTAAAGACAGGGAAAAGTGTTCCAGGGACAGCTGAGTGGCTGGTGAGGCGAGGAGCAGAGATCAAGTCCTGAAGGCCCTTGTAAAGTGTGTTAAGGAACTGGACTTGAACATAAAGACAATGGAAAGCCATCGCAGTACTTAAAGCTAGAATAATGTTTTAGAAAGAATGCTCTAGGTACAGTGTAGAGATATGCAGACATAGTTAGATTTGGGGTTAGGGCAAAAGAAAGCAAGGAATGCTGTCAGAGGCTATTATGTAATCCTGATAAAAGATACGGCAGCCTGTATTAGACCAGTGGCAATCAGGATAGAGAAAAAGGGACAGAGAAGAAGGCTAGTTAGAATCTACTGGACATACTGATGGATTGGATGCGGGAAGGGAGGAAAAAGAGGAAATATTTTGTTTAAATGTTTATCAATAAATTATGAATCACTTGAGGGGAGAAATCTTATTTTATTCATTTTTGCAGTTTTAGTGGCTAAGGCGCCAGGCACAGAGTTGGCTTTGAGTATATGTCTAATAAAGAAATGAATGAATTGTAGAAGTGGGGAAGCTGATAATGACACCTATGTAGCCAGTATCCATACTTTCCCTCCAGTGACTTTATCCCATGAGAATTTTGTGTTTTTTCCTGTTCTCTCATTTCTCCAGTATAAACAATTCAAATTCAGTCAACCTAAGGCTGTCATCCACAGGCATATTTGTCTTAAAGAAATAAATAGAACATCTGTGAGAAGAGAAAGTTTAAACAAAAATTGATCACCAAAGATAAGATCTCAAATATTAATTGAAAGATATAGTTACATACACAAAGTCAACAATATTTATTGAGCACCTACTACAGAGTACCAGGTACTGCGTAGGCACTGAGGATACCGTGGTGAATGAGAAAGATGCTGATGGCCCCAGATGGAAGAGGCGGGGAGGGAGAGATTTACAAGATCCCAAACCACAGCAGCCTTTATCACTTACATGTAAGACTAGTTCTAGTTTAAACACATCTTTCATCTTAAGAGTTTAGGCGTTCATTTCAAGATTTTATTATTCATATTATTAATTTTAATTCTTGGAACTCAGTTCTCATAGAAAGAATTGAACCATAAACAAGAATTCAAGTGTACCTTGTGGCAAGCTGCTTGCAATCTTGCCTCTTATTTTGAACTGCTCATCACTTACTATGTATATAAGGCGTGTGCCTCCATGTCCCGCACTCCCCATTGGAAATGTGCACTATCTTCTGAGCCAGTTGATAGTCTGTGTGACTTTACTCATGTAGAGCAAATATACATTATTTGATAGTAAGTGATTTTAATAGCTTATGAGATGTATGAAATATTTCAACATCTTTAAAGATTCTTAAAGTGATAAACATTATATTTCACCATTAGTAAATTCATTAGTCGTTACAGGAAAACAATTTCAGCATTTGTACAAAGTCAGTAACAAATAAAATACCTGTGTAACGCAATTCATTTCTTTTCTTATTTATTATATTTCTCAGATGGTAAAGCGTCTGCCTACAACTCAGGAGACCTGGGTTGGGAAGATCCTCTGGAGAAGGAAATGGCAATTCACTCCAGTATTCTTGCCCAGAAAATCCCATGTTCGGAGGAGCTTAGGAAGTTACAGGCCATGGGGTCGCAAAGAGTTGGACATGACTGAGCGACTTCACTTTCACTTTCTTCACTAGAATAGAGCTCTATGAATGTAGAAATCTTATCTCTAATTTTCTCTCTTTTATCCCCAGAGGTTAACACAGCTTTTCATGCAAAAAGAGCTACCCACATAGTTTTCCATATTCCTTTAGTTCCCTCAACTTCCATATCCATTCCATCAGCAACATCAGTTACTTCTAACTCCACAATACATCCCAATCCATCAATTTCTTTCCATTTCTGCTACCACCACGCAGTCCAAGTCACCACCACTTCTACCTGGACACACTGACTTACTGTTTCTCCTCCTCTTCTCCACAGTACATTCTCTACATGGAAGTCAGAGTACATAATTTCACAATTTAAATCAGATGGTGTCACTCAACCCTTGCTTAAGCCCTTCAAGCTCTTCCTGTATCATGTAAGATAAAACCCAAGCCCCTCACCTGCCTCACAAAGCCCTGGTTTTCATTTCCTCCTGTGTTCTCATCTTCATCCCCTTCATGCCAGTTACACTGGCCCTATTTTAGTTTCTAGAATGTGCGTAGCTCAGTCCTGTCTTAGAGCACTTGTACTTACTGCTCCCTCAGCTTTGAAAGTCTTGTCCCTATTGTTGCTTGGCCAGAGTCTTTTAGTCATTGAGATCTTCCCTTAAAGGCCATTTCATTAGAGACCCTCCTTGATCACTCAGCATAACAGTAGCACCAGTCACTCATGTACATTTCTCTGTTTTATTTTTATCCATAACATTTATGGCTTATGATATTTTGTATATTTATCTTCTGCTCAATAGACAAAAATATAAGTTCCTTAGAGCAGAAATCCTGCCTGTCTTGTTGACCATTTTATGCTTAGCGCCTGGGACAGTGCAAACCCCATAAAAGGAACTCGATAAATAGTTGAATACCAAACGAATGCATGAATGAATTATAGTTCTACCTAGTTTGAATTTGGTTTGTCCACAATGAAGTATTTCCAGTTTGCTCAAATTTGAACTCTGACAGCTCTTTAGGACCTGCTTAAATCCAAACCCACAATTATTGGAATTACTTAGCACTGGCAAAAACTGTGAGCAAGTCTCTAAATAGCAGAAAATGCTAAATTTCCTGGAGATGCTAATTTTTGAGGGTAGATGATTAGTGAAGTTGTTTCCTGACCTTTTTCTGAGCTACCATAAATCAGCTGTTATTGTTTGTATGATTTCATAGTATCCACACCCCTTATCTTTTCCTAAGCTAAATCACATTTCATAAATTCAAATTAATTTTGGGTGGAAAACTCATGACACATTTTGAAATTATGGGTGATACTTTGTGATTTCATAAAACTAGAACCAGAGCTCCCCAATTTAATGGTTGAACTGGTATTTGTAAGTGGTATGCTCAGTCCTTTACAGATTTTCCCAGATACAGAAGTAAAATTCAGAGACCTAGGGAAGGTAGCCTGGAGAATTAGGGGCATAGTGAAGGGCACTTTTGCTAAAATTATCTTCTTGCTTTCTGTAAACGGGTTTCATTTGAATTAATAAAATTCTCTTTTAAAATACATACATACCTACTGCTGTCAGTCATCCATGCATTATGTATACCTGTCTGTGTGGACTAAGAGGCTTCGTTTTACAGCATGGGTAAAGAGGGGCTGCTCTGAGGGGCAATTTATTGGAAGAACTTATTAGAAAAAGCCATGAGTATCAGGGCAGAGAGGCAAGAAGCTTCCAGAAGATACAGGAGATCAGAAAGAGTTCCAAAAGTAAAACCACACATTTCCTAGGACTCCTATGACAACCAAGATAGTAGTGTCTGGGAATAATAAGTGTTTATATAACACCCCAACAATATATTGTTTTGTACTGAAAGCCTAACACCGCGCTGGACAGACACTTAACATTTTTAAATGGAAAAACTGAGGATTAGATAAGTAACTTACTCAAATTCACACAGCAGAGAAGAGATAAATATTATCTCTTAGATAAAATTTATCCATTGGTCTTAAATGTTCCTGTTTTCTTGCCACTCATCACTCCTTTCCACGCTGGTGTCACTTAGCCCTTCTGTGAGAACTGTCTGCAAAACCTCAGCCCTGACTGAACCCACCTCTCCATCTTCCTCACTGCTTCTTCCAGAGCAGCTGAGCCCTGACTATTAGTCACTCAGCCACATCCAGCTCTTTGCAACCCCATGGACTGTAGCCTACCAGGCTTCTGTGTCCATGGAATTACCAAGGCAAGAGTACTGGAGTGGGTTGCCATTCCCTTCTCCAGAGGATCTTCCCAATTCAGGGACTGAACCTGGGTCTCCTGCAGGGCAGGCAGATTCTCTGTCTGAGCCACCACAGATGGCAAAACTCACTGTAAATTCAGGATCTCCAAACACCCTAGTCAGTTTGCTGTCCTTCATTCTGCAGTGACAGTCTTCAAACCCCTCTTCTTCTATATCACTTCCAGCACGTACCTACCTGACTACATGGAAACCCACACTGTGTCTCTTTTCCTATTACAGTGGAGGAAGTGTCTCTTCTGGCACCAAGACCCATCCATTCAAATTTTCCTAAAGACCTCATTTAATCATTTAACCTCTTTACATCATGCATCAGCAAACCCAGTCTCTTCAGTTAACCCATTCTCTGAACATTCAAACATACTTTGGTATCACCTCTTATTTGAAAAGCCTTCCATCGACCTGGTATCTCCCCTTGGCTATATCCTCTTTCCCTTTCCCAGACCAAGTTTATGAACAAAGGACTGTTTACAAATACTCTCTTACTTCTTCCTCCCTAACCTCTCTTTGTCTCATTTTAATAGGAGTCCCCTCACAATGGCCCCACCAAGAAAAGCACAGAAAATGTTCCTACTAAACTCACCAATAATCCAATTTTGGCCAAATCCAAGGCCACCTGTTTAGTCCTTGTCTTAGGTATTTCTCAACAGTGTTAAGGATGACAGCTCACCTCCTCCTTGAAGCCCTCTTTCTCCGAGCATCTGTGACTTTTCTGCTTTTCTTCCTACCACTCTGCTCAGTCCTTTTAAAATTATCATTTTAGTTCTTCTCCAAGGTATTGATCTTCGTGCTTACAAAACAGAAGTAGGGGGAAAAAACAAAACTATTCTTTGTTTTGTATGCTTTAAGTTGACCTCTAATTTTTTTTCCTCATAAGTTTAAATAGTAACAGAAGATATGATTTTTTGGCCTATTGTGAATTGTAAAATGTTATTTTTTAACTGTCACATCCTTATTTCAAATGTATATACTAGAATGTAAGTATCTATCGATTTGAAATCCATGATTACCAATTTAAGATAGAAATTAAGATATTTCTGAGCAGTTAGACATTTTATATTTTTTCTTCTTTTTTTTATGTTTTCATTTTACTCCCATAGAGTTCTACCTTAATGTATTTTATGTTAGAACATCTTATATGGATCACTGTAACATAATTATTTGAAATATAAATGCATAGGAAATATAAATCATATATATATATATGCAAATTTTTTTTCTGTTACATAAGACATCAACATTAAAGAGGAATCATTCTGGAGTTATCATGATGATTATTAATACTACACATTGATCAAAATAACCACTTAGGTTATTCTGAATGAATTTCAATGCATAAATCTAAAACAATGAAAATGTAACTGTATTGTGGATTTGTTTCTTAATGGGGTGAGTAGAATTTTTTAAAATTAGCTTCTGTTTCCATTAATGAATATAAATTAAAGGTAGAATGAGACAAGATTCAGAACTCATATTTTTCAGTTCTACAAATGAAGACCTAAGATAACTTTGTTCATATCAATGAATAGATGGGAATGGGAAGAGAATTTTGAATTCCCTCTAAGTTATATGCCCCAAATCCTGTGATCTATCATGACAATTATTGTGATTATTTATCAGATGACAATTACTTTTCAATTCTGTTAAGACAAAGAATGAGAAAAAAACTTGACTTTTAAAAAGGTTAACCACTCAATCACTAGAGACACTGACTCTCATCTTAGGCAACAATATCTCAGATCCTTATTTACACCAGTCATAAAATTGTACTGTTAAATAAGTAGCAAAATAGTCCTGAATAGTAAATAACAGTGAGTAGCAAACAGAGACACAGTAGGATATTGGATGGGTAGGTCATATAGCTTTCATTTTAAAAATGGGAGAAGAGCAATCTTAAATGGTAAAATGAGAAAAAAAGAACCAGTATGAAGTTGCAGGTTACTTTTTGGTCTGGTCAAAAGATTTGGAAACTTGAGTCACATAAATCTATCCACGTACTCCTAAGGGTATGCATTACTCAGTTAAAAATCTCTGGTCTAATTTACACCAAAGAGTTTAGAATAATTCAAGATAGTCCTAGGTTCTTTTCTCTTATTATTCTATATGTTTTTCAAAGTAATCTCTTCATTTCTTTGGCTTTAAACATTCATAATTATGTCCCTAGCCAGATCTCTTAAGAGTCCGTAAATCTGTATATTTAATTGCCTATTTGATATTGCCACCTGAATTCCTCACAGGTATCTTAAACTTAACATTGTCTGAAATGGAATTTACTTCCAAATGCCTCTCCACTGGTCTTTGCTGGTTGTTCTGCCCTGTAGTTCAAAGTCATGCGTGTATACTCAATTGTGTCTGACTCTTTGTGACCCTCTGGACTGTAGCCTTCCAGGCTCCTCTATCCATAGGATTTCCCAGGCAAGAATATTGGAGTGGGTTGCCATTTCCTCCTCCAGGGCATCTTTCTGACCCAGGGATCCAACCTGCGCCTCCTGCGTCACCTGCATGCTGAGCCATCGGGAAAACCCAGCTCAAAGTCATCCTTTGATAATTCCACTAGATGGTGATCTCTATGAAATCAATGATATTGTATACACTCTAAGTAAGTCCCCTCCATACAACCAAGTTCTATTCTGAGAGTGCATTCATAAGTCCAATGCATTAAGTCCAACAAAGTTAGCCTTGGGACCTAACTAACACAATCAGCTGTATAGTACTGTACTGTAATAGGTTTATAATACTTTTCACACAAATGATACATTAAAAAAAAACCCACAAAAATAAAGAAAACATATTTGCCTTATAGTGTAGTCCTTGAAAAATACAGTAGTACAGTACCACAGCTGGTACACAGCGGCTGTTGTCGTTCAGTCACTAAGTCGCGTCTGACTCTTTGCAACCCCATAGACTGTAGCACACCAGGCTCCTCTGTCCATGGGGTTCTCCAGGCAAGAATTCTGGAGTGGGTTGCTATTTCCTTCTTCAATACAGGGGCTGGTACTGAGTAAACGGGCAAGAAGAGTTACTGACTGTCGAGGGAGGAGGGAGAGGAGGAGGGAGGGCTGAAGGATGGTCAGCTAGGAGACACAGTGAAATGAAGAGAATGAAGTTAAAGTCGCTCAGTCGTGTCTGACTCTTTGTGACCCCAAGCACTGTAGCCTGCCAAGCTCCTCTGTCCACGGAATTCTCCCTGCCAGAATACTGGAGTGGGTAGCCTTTCCCTTCTCCAGGGGATCTTCCCAACCCAGGAGTCGAACCCAGGTCTCCCGCATTGCAGGCAGATTCTTCACCGACTGAATCACCAGGGAACAGGAGACAGAGGGCGAGCTGCAATTTCTCTCATGCCTGATGTTAATGGCACAGGTTCTGGCTCCTCGTTGGGACCAGCTGCACATGTCCATCTTGGAAGTTTGCAACTTGAAGGTTTGTGTGTAGGGGACTTACTGTATCTAATATGGGGTCCAGAGTAGAGAAAGCCCTGATGCTTTATTTGAAGGAATACTACTTCTTCTCACACACCACTCCAATGAATCATTAAGCCTTATCAAGTTTACCCCTTAAGTATATTTCAAAATGCATCCACTTCTCTCAGTCTTTTTGTCAGCATCTTAAATCAAGCTGCTGTCATTAATCACCTGAATTACTGTAATAGCTTCTTAGCTGCTCTCCCCGCATGGGTTCTTGTCAGCCAAGCCAGACTTCCACAACCATCAGAGTGATCTTTATAGATAGCAATTCAGTTCAGCCGTTTTCTCATTGAAAATCCAAAGTTTCACGCTGCTTTTAGAAGGATAAAGAACAAACTACCCACTGTGACGCTGAAAGCTCTGCCTGATTTCTCACATCCACCTCTCCATTCTCTTTCCAGCCCTGTCATCCCTCTCTCACCAGCTCCAGTCCCGCGGACCTTGTGTCCTTATTTCTCCTCAGATCTCTACACATGTATTCTCTGCCTGAAGATTCCTCCAGCCCTTTATCCTTGGCTAATGCTTACTCATTACGTCTCACTTAAATATCTCCTCCCTACACGACTTCCCTTGGATCCCCCAGATGAGATCAGGTCATGCTGTTACAGCTTTTCACAGCTTCTGTGCTTTCCTTTCATTCAGCTCTAAATTTATGTTTATCGCTACCTGGACTGAACACTTGACCAGACCACACATCTGGTTTGTTGTTGTTGTTGTTTGTTTGTGTGTTTTCCACTCTATTCCCAGCTTCAAGTGTCTGACCCACCCATAACAGAACACTCAGTAAATACTTACAGAAATAATGGGTTAACAAAAGTGTGGGAGAAAAATGGAAGACTCAGTGTCAGTTTAATAAATACTTGCTTTACTTCTTGTGTCCCTTGTTTTCCCAACTTCAGAAACTTCAGAGACTTGCCACAGACGTAGGTATGAAAGTCGCCTCAGCCCATCTGAGCTATTTTCCCCCACTCCACTGAAAATGCTGAAACTCCTCTCACGCCCCACATGCCTATAAAAGTGGCTTTGCCCTTTCTGTTTTCTAACTCAGATTTGCATGTTTAATGCCCCAGTCTGAATGTCAGAGAAGGAGAAATGCAGGGCAAATGAGTTAAAACTCCATGCTTCTAAAGCAGGTTTTTTTTTGTTTTTTTCTATTTTTTGTTTGTACTGGGTGGCATATGGCATCCTAATTCCCCAACCAGGGATCGAACCCATGGCCCCCTACACAAGAAGCATGGAGTTTTAACCACTGGACCACCAGGGAAGTCCTGGGATAATGAATATCAAAGAGTTTATTCATGTTTTAATACAGACATGAACAAAGAAAGTAGCTACTGATTCATTCTTTATTTCATTGTTTTCTGAAAGGAAGCATTACTTTCTTTCTCCTTAATGGTCTGTTTTTCCCTTTGGTAATTTACTACAAAATTAGACTGTTAAAGGAGTTAATGGAGGGTAGGAGTAGAAGGGAAATAAGACAAACGTTTTAATGAGCAGCAGCATAAGGTAGATTTAAATTATGGTCCTGATGTTTGTATTCTAAATACCAGGGAAACCTGCATAACAATTAATAGAGATGATTTGGTTTGAATTCAGATAACACCTGGGACATTACAGTCAAATTCTAGGTAACTTGCCTGAGGCTGAGTTGTAAATTACCTTAGTTCAGAGTGTTGGAGCAATACTGATACTAAATGTTAACACCTCTCTGGATGCCTGGTTAAAAACTGTTGCTAATTCAGTCCACTGTAATGTAAAAGAAAAGTTTTGATCTATAACTTAAAAAAAAAATTTTTTTTTTTTAAAGTATGCAAAAAGGAGCACTGGAGCTCATTTTCAAGCAAGAAACGTTTAACACCTGATCTGGGCCTAAGTTAACCTTGTTTTCTCTTCAAGTCACTGCAGTCATGTCTGACCCTGCAACACTATAGGCTACAGCCTGCCAGGCCTGTCTGTCTTTGGGATTCTCCAGGCAAGAATACTAGAGTGGGTTACCCTCCAGGGAATCTTCCTGATCCAAGGATTGAACCTGCGTCTCCTGCATTGACAGGCAGGTTCTTTACCACTAGCACCTCTAATAGCTGTCAAATTTTTAGATCCTTTCTACGAAGATATTCAATGCAGTGTAATAAACTTAAATATCCAAAGAGAGTCAAAGTTAAATAATGTTATATAAAATGAAATTATGCCCCTATTTAAACTGTTTACAAAGTACATTTTTAATGTCAGAAAATGCCTATACTATAATACTAAATGAAAAAGGAAGGATGAAAAGTTCAACTATGTAAAAACATGCACTGAATATAAAGGAACATAATAAATAGATCCTTTCATTGATAAGATTGTGAGCAATCCTAATTTATTTTACATATATATCTGTATTTCCCATATTTTCTGCAATGAACTGCATTACTTTCTAATCAGAGAACCACATTATCTTCAAACCAATATTATTTAACCTTTATCATCTTTCCATATGAAGTTGCCTAGACCTCCAATTAATGCCAACCAGTCATTTCCTGAAAAGCCAAAATAATTTGGAGGTCACTTAGGTATGTTTGTGTTTTTAACACTCTGACATGGGATGTTGGCAAGGATCTGTGTTTATAGATTCTTAAATACACGTTCAATTATTCATCTTCAGTTAATTGCAGTCATGTGCTATGGTGGGAAGAACATGGATTTTGGAATCAAATAGACTAGATTAGAATTTTGGCTTAGCCACTTATAACTTAAGCTCTTTGAGTCTCCATAAGCTCATGGAAGTAAGCTTAACAGATGGCAGCTCATATTAGTTCTAAGTAAGGGATAATACTTAGAGTAAAGGACAGGGCTAATAAGGGGCAGGGATGTCACAGGAAATATAATAAAGAATAAATAAAAATGAGATTTCAGACACACAGAATGGTGGCATATTAAGGGGGCATAGAGATTCTCATGTTCCCTCTCTTCAGAGAAAGTGGTCAAGAAAATAACAGTCATCTAAAGCCAATAAAGGAGTTATCGCTATGACAAAGGAAGACTTACTCTCTATAAACTGGGATGAAGGCAACAAAACTTAACATGAGAAATCCTAAAAGCCAAGAACTCTACCAATGACATACATATCCTATTCATTTTATTTTTACTAGGGCCTAAAGCTCAGTGAATATCATTTCCCTTATTGTATCTGCCAATTAACCTCTTAGGGATTGATGTTCACTAATGATCACTTCATAGGGATCTACAGAACGAGAGGAGGCTAAAGTTTACTTTCCCTCCCCAACAAAGAAATCTTCTGGAATTCTCTGGCTGCAGCCCACTTTAGTGGTTCTGTGGACCTCTTTCTCAAATTCAAGTTCCTAAGGGTTGATGGTGTAGGCCGAGGCTCAACAGTGGTCAAAGAACAGCTACTTGCAGAAGCTGTGGATGAAGCTTGGATGCGCAGTTGTACTGTGAAAGGCAAGCTCCCAGGGGCCCTCATGGAGCGGGAGGGAAGTTGGAGGGGAAGGGGGAAGAGGGACCGGGAGCTGGAGCCTGCGGACTGCTTTCCCCGTGCTGAAATTTCTGGTGCAGATCACTCGCAATTTTAAGTTCTTTTTGTTTTTATTTTCTAATAGTTTATTCATTTATCATTTTTTTGCTGCACTGGGTCCTCACTGCTGCGCACAGGCTTTCTCCAGTTGCCCTGAGCCGGGGCTACTCGTCATCGTGGTGCACGGGCTTCTCCCGACAGTGGCTTTCCCGGCTGCGGAGCACTCTACGTTCACTGGCTTCAGTGGTTGCAGGATGCAGGCTCAGTAGCTGTGGCTTGTGGGCTCTTGAGTGTGGGCTTGGAAGTTGTGTCACATGCGCTTTCAGTTGCTCCAGGGCATGTGGGATCTGCTGGGAGTAGGAATTAAACCTGTGTCCCCTGCATTCCTGGCCCATGCAGCCCCAGCGTCCCCTTTTCCGGGGGCTTACCTGACAGCTCAGTTGGTAAAGAATCCCCCTGCAGTGCAGGAGATGCCAGTTCGACTCTTATGTCAGGAAGATGCCCTGGAGAAGGAATAGGCTACCCACTCCTGTATTCTCTGGCTTTCCTGGTGGCTCAGCTGGTAAAGAATCTGCCTGCAATGTGGGAGACCTGGGTTCGATCCCTGGGTTGGGAAGATCCCCTGGAGAAGGGAAAGGCTACCCACTCCAGTATTCTGGCCTGGAGAATTCCACGGACTGTATAGTCCACCAGGTCGCAAAGAGCCAGACATGACTGAGCAACTTTCACTTTCACCCCTGCAATGGCAAGTGGATTTTTATCCACTGTGTCACAAGGGAAGTCCAGCAATTCTAAGTTTTAACCTGGTTTTCTTAGCTTCATTTAGGAAACTAAAGTACAATGTACAGAGGTGGGTGGGAAGGGGATATGGGATAGTGGAGGGACAGCGTGTAAGCAAAGATTGCCTGGTTTAAACTGGGCAGTGTGAAGAGAAACCTCACCTGGGGTATGGGAGGTGATGTGTAAGCCTCCATTTTGCTGTTGCCACAGGACTGGAAAAGATCCGTTTTCATTCCAATCCCTAAGAAAGGCAATGCCAAAGAATGCTCAAACTACTGCACAATTGCACTCATCTCACAGGCTAGTAAAGTAATGCTCAAAATTCTCCAAGCCAGGCTTCAGCAATATGTGAACCGTGAACTTCCACATGTTCAAGCTGGTTTTAGAAAAGGCAGAGGAACCAGAGATCAAATTGACAATATCCGCTGGATCATCGAAAAAGCAAGAGAGTTCCAGAAAAACATCTACTTCTGCTTTACTGACTATGCCAAAGCCTTTGACTGTGTGGATCACAATCAACTGTGGAAAATTCTGAAGGAGATGGGACTACCAGACCACCTGACCTGCCTCTTGAGAAACCTGTATGCATGTCAGGAAGCAACAGTTAGAACTGGACGTGGAACAACAGACTGGTTCCAAATAGGCAAAGGAGTACGTCAAGGCTGTACATTGTCACCCTGCTTATTTAACTTATATGCAGAGTACATCATGAGAAATGCTGGGCTGGAAGAAGCACAAGCTGGAATCAAGATTGCCGGGAGAAATGTCAATAACCTCAGATATGCAGATGACACCACCCTTACGGCAGAAAGTGAAGAGGAACTAAAAAGCCTCTTGATGAAAGTGAAAGAGGAGAGTGAAAAAGTTGGCTTAAAGCTCAACATTCAGAAAACTAAGATCATGGCATCTGGTCCCATCACCTCATGGGAAATAGATGGGGAGACAGTGGAAACAGTGTCAGACTTTATTTTTTTGGGGCTCCAAAATCACTGCAGATGGTGACTGCAGCCATGAAATTAAAAGACACTTTCTCTTCGGAAGGAAAGTTATGACCAACCTAGCTAGCATCTTAAAAAGCGAGACATTACTTTGCCAACAAAGGTCCGTCTGGTCAAGGCTATGGTTTTTCCAGTGGTCATGTATGGATGTGAGAGTTGGACTGTGAAGAAAGCTGAGCGCCAAAAAATTGATGCTTTTGAACTGTGGTATTGGAGAAGAATCTTGAGAGTCCCTTGGACTGCAAGGAGATCCAACTGAAGGAGGTAAGTCCTGGGTGTTCATTGGAAGGACTGATGCTGAAGCTAAAACTCCAATACTTTGGCCACCTCATGCGAAGAGTTGACTCATTGGAAAAGACCCTGATGCTGGGAGGAATTGGGGGCAGGAGAAGAAGGGGACGACAAAGGATGAGATGGCTGGATGGCATCACCGACTCGATGGGCATGAGTTTGAGTAAACTCCGGGAGTTTGTGATGGACAGGGAGGCCTGGTGTGCTGTGATTCATGGGGTCGCAAAGAGTCAGACATGACTGAACGACTGAACTGAACTGACTGAACTGATAGCTGTTGCATAGAAATTGAAAAAAAATAGTAAGTAGCTCTGATATATATATATATGTATGATTTTGGCATCTGTTAAGCCAATTTGCAATGATTTGATGCTTGCTCAAAGCTTACCACATTATTGGGCATTTCTAAATAATGACATAATTTATTAACCATTTAGAAAAGCCATTCCTGGAAATAACTCAAGTTATCATTGAATTAGAACCAGGAGAAAATTTGAGTGTCTTTCCTTCCTTTCTGGGGCTTCCCTTACTCAGTCAGTAAAGAATCTGCCTGCAATGCAGGAGACCCAGATTCAATTCCTGGGTTGGGAATATTCCCTGGAGAAGGAAGAGTCAACCCACTCCACTATTCTTGCCTGGAGAATCCCCATGGACAGAGGAGCCTGGCAGGCTACAGTCCATGGGGTCACAAGAGTCGGACACACCTTAGCAACTAAACCACGACCACCATTCTTCTTCCCAGAAACCATTTTGTTTTTGATAAAGATCCCAAGGAGTTATTTGCAAAAATCAAATTAAATATAGTTTTAGAATATTAGAATAACAATAATTCCTTCTGGGAGACTGTTAGAAATAAATAATAATAAATGACTTCTCAGCATTTAAGTCATGATCAGTTCTTTGCTACAGAAATGTAATGAAGGTTGTATCTTCTCACAGTTACAGATTTAATCAAAACAAAGGGTTGATTTCCTGACCATGGTAATAGTATTCTGAATGTCTCAGACTGTCAACAAAAGTCAAATAAATAAACAGAATTTGATTTTTAAACTGAAAATTCCCAAAGACCCTCTACCATACTCATTTTATGGAGAAAGATAAGGTTAAGAAGGTTGTGGAACCCTCTCAAGGTCTCAGAGCTAGTTAGTAGCAGAGATGCCCAGGTCTCTCTCTTAGCATCACTAGAGCTGTGCATCTTGTTAGCTTTCAGCCTGAACTGGAAGTTTGGGCCTAGACCTACAAACAATGTCAGAAATTGCTCCCTCTACACAAAGCGCAGACTAGAATTAAATCAAAATGTTTACAGCCTCATGGAATCAGCCTTAGGGGATATGAACCACCGCATCTATGTTTCAATAATCTTATTGTTCTCTTTTGAAAAACGGGTATATTATTTTCTTCCTTAAGTGTATTTGGATAACTGAACTTGAAAAACTCAGTCTGAATTAATCCTTCTAAATTTTAATGGACTTCACTAATACGTCTTTGGCTTTTGAAAATGTAGACTTTACATATAAGATCATTTTTGTAATTATGGATACTTTAGCAGTTAGGACACAAGGTCAAATATCCGCTAGTTTGTCTAGGAAATGGGAACATCATTTGATATTTGCCTGCTTTAAAGATTCATTAGGCCATATAGGCATGGAGTCCAAATCAAAAGTATTCTCTACTTGGCAAACAGATTCAAGAACTTTTCTAAATGATGGAACTTCAGATGAAATAAATCTACAACTTGAAAGCAATATAAAGAAGTCAAGGGCTTTTTGAAACTAGAAATAAATTCTCAGATTTATAAATAAGTATGAATATTTTATGCAAGCAAAGAATTATTGGATATTTTTATAATAGACTTGTTGAGATATAATTCACATACTTTAAAATTTGCCCTTTTAAAGTATACAAGTCAGTGATCTTTTTTAGTATGTTCACAGACTGTGCAATCCTTAGCTTGAGAGAATTTTATAACAATTTCATCATGTCTAAAAGAAATCCATATTCATTACCAGTCCCTGACAACCATTAACCTCTGTTTATCTATATGGGTTTCCCTATTCTGGTCATTTCATAGAAATAAAATTGTACAATATGTAGCCTTTTGTATCTGGCTTCTTTGATTTAGGATATTGTTTCAGGGTTATTGATGTAGCGTGCATTAGAACTTCATCTGTTTTCATGGTTGAATAATATTCCACTATAAGAATAAAGCATATTTTATCCATTCATCTGTTGATGGAAATTGGGATTATGTTGAAAGTCTTTTTATGTGTTATTGGTCATTTTAAATCTTCTTTCAATGAATACTTATTCAAATCTGTGGTAGGTGGATTAATGGTCTTTCAGAAAGTACAAGTTCTCATCTCTGACCTGTGAATATATTACAGCATGGGCAGAAGAGACTTTACGTGCCTGCATGCTAACTTGCTCCAGTTGTGTCTGACTCTGCGACCCTGTGGACTGTGGTCCGCCAGGCTCCTCCGTTCATGGAATTTTCCAGGCGAGAGTACTGGAGTGGGTTGTCATCCCCTCCTGCAGGGAATTCTTCCCAACTCAGGGATCAAACCAAGTCTCTTCTATCTCCTGCACTGGCAGGCAAGTTCTTTACCATCAGCGCCACCTTACAGATACAGTTAAAATAAGAATTTTGAGATTGGGAAATTATCCTATATTATCTAGGTAAGTTAAAAGTAATCACAGGAAAGACACAATAGAGTCATAGTCAGAGAAGAGATACAACAGAAACAGAGGTTGGACTGATGATCTTTGAAGATGGAGGGAACAGTTATGAGCCAAGAAATTCAGGTGACCCAAAGAAGGTGGGAAAAGGCAAGGAAATGGATTGTTCCAGAGATCCTCTGGAGCTGCCCTGTCAACATCTTGAGTTTATTTCAGTGATTCTAATTTTGGATTTCTGACCTCCAGAACTATAAGATGATAAATTTGTGCTATTTTAAGCCATCATGGTCTTGATAATGTGTTACAGCAGCAGTAGAAAATTACTCCAAATCCTCTGCCAATTTTCTAACTAGGTAACTTGTCATTTTGTTGTTGAGCTATAGAAGTTCTTTATATATTCTGGATACAAGTTCCCTATCAGCTATATTATTGCAAATATTTTTTCCCATTCTGTTCAGTTCAGTCACTCAGTTGTGTCTGATTCTTTGCGACCCCATGGACTACAGCACACCAGGCCTCCCTGTCTATCACCAACTCCTGGAGTTTACCCAAACTCATGTCCATTGAGTTGATGATGCCATCCAACCATCTCATCCTCTGTTGTCACCTTCTCCTCCCACCTTTTCCAGCATCAGGGTCTTTTCCAATGAGTCGGTTCTTTGCATCAGGTGGCCAAAGTATTGGAGTTTCAGCTTCAAAATCAGTCCTTCCAATGAATATTCAGGACTGATTTCCTTTAGGATGGACTGGTTGGATCTCCTTGAAGTCTCCAACACCACAGTTCAAAAGCATCAATTCTTTGGTGATCAGCTTTCTTTCTAGTCCCACTCTCACATCCGTACATGACTACTGGGAAAGCCATAGCTTTGACTAGGCGGACCTTTGTTGGCAAAATAATGCCACTGCTTTTTAATATGCTGTCTAGGTTGGTCATAGCTTTTCTTCCAAGGAGCAAGTGTCTTTTAATTTCATGGCTGCAGTCACCATCATGTGAAACGCTGGGCTGGATGAATCACAAGCCAGAACCAAGATCGCTGGGAGAAATATATCAACAACCTTAGATATGCAGATGATACCACTCTAATGGCAGAAAGTGAAGAGGAACTAAAGAAATTCTTGAAGAGGGTAAAAGAGGAGAGTGAAAAAGCTGGCTTGAAACCCAACATTCAAAAAACTAAGATCATGGCATCTAGTCCCATCTGACCGAGGAATTGAACAGGGGTCTCCTGCATTGCAGGTGGATTCTTTACCAACTGAGCTATCAGGGAAGCCCCTAGTCCCATCACTGCATGACAAATAGAAGGGGAAACAGTGGAAGCATTGACAGATTTATTTTCTTGGGCTCCAAAATCACTGCTGATTGTGACTGCAGCCATGGGAAAGATTGAAAGCAAAAGAAAATGAGGGCGACAGATGAGATTGTTAAATGGCATTACCAACTCAATGGACATGAAACTGAACAAACTCCAGGAGATAGTGAAGGACAGGAGGGCCTGGCATGCTGCAGTCCTTGGGGTCACATAGTCAGACACGACTTAATGACTGAACAACATCAACAGCTCTAAACTGTTGCGGACTTGTCATTACCAGGCTCTACAGAACTACTTGCCAATTGATTTTTTCTTGTCTAAGCATGTTATCAACATATTTAGGGCTGCTAATATTGATAGAGGGCTTCTCTAGTGCTCAGATGGTAAAGAATCCACCTGCAATATGGGAGATCTGGGTTTGATTATTGGGTTGGGAAGATCCCCTGGAGGAGGGCATGGCAACCCACTCCCAGATTCTCATCTGGAGAATCCCTATGGATAGAGGAGCCTGGGGGGCCTACAGTCTATGAGATTGCAGAGAGCCGGACATGACTGAGTGACTAAGCCTACACACACAAATATTGACAGAGGAAATCAAAGGACGGAGGACTATGCTCTCTTACTCCTTTTCCTTCTGTGGGCAGAGATGGAAGGATAAGAATGAGTCTAATCAGATCCAATTGTAATTTGCCCTGGATAATGAAATCACCCTTCTCATGAAGATCTTCTCACTAAGGGCAACAGTTGGGCTTATGTGCTGCTTTTGCCTCAAAACAATAATGAAAGAGAAGTCCAGGTGGCTTTGAAAACAGAGAGTCTCTTTGCATGGAAAATTTAGCATTAGGCATTCTCACAATTATTTGGTGTGAGAATTACACCTTTGATGGAAGTTGACATGTTGGACTTGGTAACTCAAGGGTTTTGTTTGCCATCATCCAAACTAATGCAAGTTCAATGTGAAGAGGTTCTCTGTGGATTTTGCAATCTCTTATGCTGTTTCACTTACTGGTAATCTATTATTTCCTTAAACAGTCTGAAACTGAGTCTTGGGAGTAAGTTTCAGACTGTGATGCCTGAAAATTACTCCCTTCGCTCTGCTTAGTGCTTCACATTGGCACAAAAAAAATTTTAAATTTAGGTTTGTGCTCTCCATTTCCAAGTTATGTGATGTCTTTATCTTTCATGATCACTAATGTTTCTTCTTTTTCCTTTTCTTTCATCTCTCCGTTTTCTTCCCCTTTGCCTCTCTTTTCCTCATGCTATTATTTGAAAATTACTAGTGGGTTAATGAGTATAAATTAATGAAAAAGCAAAACGATGAATTGCCAAATGTCAACCAAAGGATAATGTAGGTTAGAACACAGGGGTTGTGTTTGCTTTTATGGAGACAAAGCCAACCCTACCTGTAAACAGACACAGATGGAACAAATGAAGCAATGCACTTAAGGAAAAAAAAGTTTTTTTCTCCGTCTTGTCTGGGATTAGAAATGATTATGCTGGGGGCTAAGAGATTAAATCATGTCACTTGTCAGGAAATGGACAAGTAACCATCTCTTCTGCCTGCTACTGCATGCTGCTTTTGCACTGCGAATGGCTTTCATAAATGCACTGCTGTGTAGAATATCATTGCTGCATCCTCAAGTAGAGACTGTCATGTGATAGCTCTTCTCCAGGATGTCAGATCAATATTGGCCCTCTGCAATCCTGGGACCTGAAGCCACACAGAGGGCATTTTTATGATTCAGATACAAAAGTGGAAACAAAAATCATCCTCCAAAGCATGGAAATATATCTATTTTGTTCTGGAAGAAAACCTAATGATCTTACATTAAAGAGAAGCAATGTTATTAATTTTTAATAATTACTTCTAGAAGAAAAAATATAAACGACTGCTACATTTTTTTAAAGTTCAATTTTTCTGTTAATCAAATAAATTCAAAGCAAAACAAGGAAAGGTACCACTGTTTGCCTTGGCCAATAGCCCCAAATCATATACATTCAGGCACATGAAACGCTTATGACATTTGTAAAATAGGCCCTCTCTGAGACTGTTGGTGGAACTAGAATCTTTCTGGAAGGAAATTTAGCAATATGTATCAAAATTCTTTGAGACGTGCATAGAAATTCTACTTCTAGAAATATATCCTAAAGAATTTATGGAAAACAGAATCAGTAATGTCTTCCAAAAGATAACCAGTTATTTAAAATGCTAAGAAACTGAAAATAACCTAAAACTCCTAACAATGTATATAGTAAACATATTATTAAACGGAAATTAAAATATGTGTAAAGGTTTTTCTTAAAATGATGTAGGGAAAAGTTTATGAAATAAAGTCATGCAAAGTTAAACAAATGCTCAATATTATATATAGTGTGATCTAAACAAGATAAATAGAATAGCAAAAATACCAGAAATAAGTGTACAAAAATATTAATACTTTTGCATCAACAAAGATGTTGATATTATTTAGTGTAAAAATGAAGATGTTGTGTCTTGTGTAGCTTTTGTCTACTCTTCTGCATTTTATACCTATTCCACAAGGACAATTATCACGTCCATAAAAATATGTACTGCTGCTGCTGCTAAGTCACTTCAGTCATGTCCGACTTTGTGTGACCCCATCCCTGGGATTCTCCAGGCAAAAACACTGGAGTGGGTTTCCATTTCCTTCTCCAACGCATAAAAGTGAAAAGTGAAAGTGAAGTCGCTCAGTCATGTCCGACTCTTCCCGACCCCATGGACTGCAGCCTACCAGGCTCCTCTGTCCATGGGATTTTCCAGGCAAGAGTACTGGAGTGGGGTGCCATTGCCTTCTCCGAAAAATACGTACACAATGCATTATATTCAAAAAGAGACTGCACAGGAAAAAGATCACTATCCAAAGAAGTTCCTTTAAACCATCACATGCTGTCTTTTTTTTTTTTTTTTTTCATCACATGCTGTCTTGCTGGCCTTTTAACTTAGCCCTCATCTCACATTTTCCTTAGAGCTTCTGACTCTCTCCCTCTCTCCCACCCCAGGTTCAAATCTCCAGCCATCAGCTGTAACAAGGTATTTCAGCTAACCTCTGTCTCTGCTGTCCCTCTCCTTGAGGGACCATTTCTTCCTTATTTCTGACCTCAATCCACTCCTTTGTTTCTGAATGCTTTCATTTTGCTTCCAGGCGTGTGAAGGGCCTGAGTCTAGCCAGGAAGCTTGATCAGTATTTCTGAAGATCTGTGTGTGGTAGTGCTGGCAGAGACAAGCCCGTCTACAGCACAATATCAGGGTCTAGAATGCCATAGAGTTCATGCTAACATTTTATTACTTCATAAAAAGTTATCACAACATCTTCAGTTTAAAGCACTATGCATTTATTATCTCAGAGTTTTAGTGGATTAGAAATCTGAACACAGTTTAGTGGACTCTTCTATTCTGGGCCCCACAAGGCTACAATCAAGGTGTCGGCTAACTGCATTCTTTCAAAAGTTTGGGGTTCTCTTCCAAGCTCAAGTGGTTATTAGCAGAACTCAGCTGTGTGACTGACATCTCCCATCTTGCTAGCTGTTATCTGGGGACCATTCGTAAAGGGTGCCTTCAGCTTCTTGCCACATGGATGCCTCACAGGTCCTCTCACAA
The DNA here is from genome assembly GCF_019320065.1 of Cervus canadensis. Classification (NCBI taxonomy): domain Eukaryota; kingdom Metazoa; phylum Chordata; class Mammalia; order Artiodactyla; family Cervidae; genus Cervus; species Cervus canadensis. The sequence continues at coordinate 5,489,408 of NC_057414.1, read as the reverse complement.
TATGGAAGTTTGCCTCACCCAGATCAGCAGGAGAATCTCTGTACTTTCCTTCTCTTTTGAATAATCATCATCATCATCTTCTTTTTAAATGAAGTATAGTTGATTTACAATGTTGTAAATCTGTACTTTTAAGGTACTCCTTGGATTAGATCAGGCTTACAAGGGATGAAGTGAAGAAGTGAAGTCGCTCAGTCATGTCCGACTCTTTGTTAGCCTGGCAGGCTCCTCTGTCCATGGGATTTTCCAGGCAAGAATACTGGAGTGGGTTGCCATTTCCTTCTCCTTACAAGCGATAATCTCCCTTTTAAGTAGTTCAAAGTCAACTGATTAGGCACCTTAATTACATCTATGAAATCTCTTTTGTCATAAAAAGAAAGTTATCATAGGAGTGACATACTACCATATTCACATACCCTCCCGTACTCAGGGGATGTGGGCCTCTGAAGGTCATTTTAGAGTTCTGCTCTCCGTAAGTGTCCCTTCCTGGCTGTCATAGCCTCATGGCTTAAGTTCAGTTTTCTGTTAAATGACTGCTTCTCTGGGTTGGGTGGTGTTGGGAGCCTTTGAAATTTACACAACTTCTTCACACTCTCTATTGTATTTAATCTTTACTGCAGCTTCCTGATACATATGCTCCTACCTCCAATTTACCAGTGAGGGACCTGGAGCACAGAGAGCTTAAAGAGAGGTCCAAGGTCACTTGGTTAGAAAGCAGAACTTGAAACCCAGATCCTCTACACCAAATAGCATGTTCTTTCTCCAGCATCTCTCCTCTGAGGCACACACTGAGACTTGAGTTCAGTTTGGAGTCTGATCTAACTAGGGAGAAAGTCACCTCTCACCTCATCTGCATCTTAAACTTCAGGCTCATTTTATATTGGGTGTGACTGAAGACACACAGGTAGGCTTTTCATAATGAACTCAGAATTTCCAGAATAATGTAGATGTTAGTGCTTCATTCCTCCTTATAAAGTTACCACAGGTTTAGCAACTTGAAACATGACCTATTTATTAGTTCACTGTCTGTATAAGTCAGGAGTCTGACCTAGTGTGGCTGGAATCTCTGCTCAGGTTCCTCCAAGGCTGAAATCCTGGAGTCAACCGAGCTACATTCTCATCTGAAGTTCAGGGTCTTCTTCCAACTCATGTGGTTGTGGTAAGACTCAGTTGCTTGCAGTTGTGGGATAGAGGTCCCTTGCTTCCTTGCTGGCTATCAGCTGGGGCCTCTCTCTGCTCCTAGGGGCCATCCTCATCTTTTTCAGATGGCCTCCTCCATCTTCAAACCAGGAACAATGTTGAGTACTTCGCTGATTCTGAATCTCTTCGACTTCCCATTCTGCTACCAGCCAGAGAAAGCTCTCCACTGTTAAGGCTCCTGTGATTAGATCAGGCTAACCTGCATGCTCTCCCTATCCTATGGCAACGATGCCATACAATGTAACCACAGGAGTGAGAGCTCATCATGGTCATTGGTTCTATGGATTAGGGTGTGGAATCCTGAGGAGTGGCATTTTGAGAATGCTGCTTAGCCTATGCATCTTTGAAATAGCATTTCTCCCACCCTGCAGGATAACTTGGAACATAAATACATAGACATTAGACCCAGGCCACCTAGGTTCAAATTATGCCTCCAACAGGTACTAGCAATACAATCTTCTTAAGGTACTCAACTGCTTATCTCAGTTCCTTGATTTTCTTACCTACAAAGTGGGTGTAATACTATTACTCTCATCAAGTTATGCCCTTTAAGTAAGCTAATGTGCCAGAAAAGTTTTTGGCACATTGAGGTATTGTGTTGTCCTTGCTATTATGATTATTGACCTAATTATTATCCACTAGTGTAGAGTCCAGATTACTACTCTCCTTGGAGCAGACCCATTACCTCACTTTAACAGGCTTCAGTTTCTCTTTCAGTTTAAGTATTATTTAATTGTCAAAATAAAATTTATAATAAGAAGTATACATCAGAAAACTTTTATGAGTCTCTAACTCATAGGATAGACCAAACAATTTGTCAGGTTGAAAAACAAAACAGAACTATGTTTAGTTTGTGAGCTTAGTTTTTCAGTAAGGGAAACATATCGGATTCAGTTGATTGCATTAGAAACTTGAGAAGAGAAACACAGAAACTCTTTAAGTACCATAGCTAAATGGGTTTTAATTCAATGTTATCATCAAGAGAAAAAGGGATGTGAAAAGATAGCAACAGGAAGTTTAGGGAAGGCCATAGAGGATGAAAAGGAACCAAAAGAAAGGTGGAAAGGATGAGAGGAGAGGGAAAAGAAGAAGGAATGGAAAAATAACAGAGGAAAGACTACTGAGAAGAGAGGGCTGGTAAAGAAAAGGGCAAAACATTGCTAAAATTTACTTGGTATAGCTAGGGACTTAGATTATCTTACTGAATCCTCAGAATAGGTATTACTGTAATCACTTTATAGATGAGAAAACAGCACCTAAAAGAGTTTAATTTTTCCAAAACCAAATATGTTAATATACAGGTATCAGAACCTACATCTTTCCAGAGTGCATTTCTATGTGTTGCTACCTTGTGCAAAAAGACTAATAGTGAGATAGAAAGTACTCTTCACACATTGCTGGTCCAGCTTCAAAGACTGTTCCTGACACAATGAGAAAAGACTTCTTAGATGGGCTTGGGTGTTAAGGACACTAAACACTACCTTAGAATGTTATTTTCTTGATTCACGACAGCTGGAGTCTAGTTAAAACTGACCCCTGAATGATTGATGCTTCAGGATAAATCACTTGTTTGAGCCTTCGTTTCCCCATCCATAAAATGTAGGCTTTGAACCAGATAAAAAGGTGAATTCTGAAATCTATCCTTCATGTCATGAGGCCAGACTTTCAACTGTTATTCTTGAGCTCTCAGATGCCCCCAGACCATCCAAGTTCATGGCAGAAAGGAGTAAGGTGGGCAACAGTCTCAGTGGTAGCAGCAAGGCTCTGTCATGAAGACCTGGAGGCCCACTCCAGAGCTGTCCTCACGCAGGAACAAGGCTGTGATGTAGACTGGAGAAATGCTGTGAGGATCACTGTTGAGAGTTTTTCAGGTCATTCACTGCACAACCTCACTGGGTAATATTCACACACACAGTCACAGCCCACTGCTCAATGTCATGTGCCGAACTGGACGGGGAGAGGGGTTTGGGGGAGAGTGGACACATGTGTATTATGGCTAAGTCTCTTGGCTGTTCACTGAAACTATCACAACATTGTTAATCGTCTGTACCCCAATACAAAATGTTTTTTTGGTGTTAAAAAATAAATAAAATTAAAAAAATAAATGAAACAAAAAAAATGGAGCTTCTCCAGGGTCAAATATTAGCAAATACTATTCCCACTCCCTGATTCCAGGAAGCCAGGACAAAGACCAGTGGGTAGAGTTCATAATAAAAACAACTGTGGCTCAGTAGAAAAATAGCAAACTTTGCAGTGTTCAGAATTTCCCATTAGCATGTGTAAAACTTTATATTTGGGAATTTTTAGTCTAAGGTCCCATGAGGTAGGGGATTCTACTAATGAACAAGAGTTTAGAGAGTATATAAGCGACATACAGATTTTGGAATGTATTCAAAGATAGATGAGTGATCTTAAAAAACTTAATTCTTAATTTCCTAAGTCCATATTATGATGGCCATAATAACTATAACTACCTCATATGGCTGTTTTAAGTACATAAAAGATTGTGTGTATCTATATCTCTATTTACATTATCTATCCATCTATCCTTCAGTCTGTGTATCCATCCATCCATCCACCCACCTACCAACCTATCTACCTAGCCTACCTACATGAGCACAACGCTCCACACACGATAGAAGCTCCATAAATGTTAGCGGCCATTATGATTATGTTCTTTACAACTACTGAGTAATGCTTTCAACACAGCAGAGCTTCCTTTTATCTCTGCGGGCATGAGCAGAGTGGTGGTACTCTCAGAGATGCCATTTTTCATGCTTATTTGTAGGATAATCACATAACATAAAGTCCATTTTATCCAATGCTTAGGGCGGAGATTTGGCGGAGGTGAAACCTTCCCTACTTCTAGGTAAAGAATGGTATGAAACAATGATGATGGTCCACTTTTCTGAAGTTTCCTCTAACAACTTTATTACTCAACTTTTAAAATGGAGCTTCTCCTAATATCATATGGCATCCCTTATATGTGGAATCTAAAAAGAAATGGTACAAATGAACTTAATTACAAAACGGAAAAAGACTCACAGATTTAGAAAATGAACTCATGGCTGCTGGGGGGAAGATGCAGTTAGGGACTTTGGGAAGGTCATATACACACCGATGTATTTAAAGACCCATTGTAGAGCACATGGAACTCTGCTCAATGTTATGTGCCAGCCTGGATGGGAGAGGGGTTTGGGGGAGAATGGATACATGTATATGTATGACTAAGTCTCTTTGCTGCTCACCTAAAGCTATCAGAACATTGTTAAGTGGCTGTACCCCATTACCAAATGTTTCTTGGTGCTAAAAAAAATCAATACAAATAAAATTAAAAAAAAATAAACAAAACAAAAAAAAATGGAGCTTCTCCAGGGTCTAATATTAGCAAATACTATCCCCACCACGACTCTTAGAATTAACACATCTATTTCGAATCTCTCATTCTGCAGCATGGATGTCGTCCCCTCACCCAGAAATCAGTTTTGTCAATTCAGCCTGAAAGGTCTATTGCCAAAAAGCATGTGAATCCTGTGGGAGTGCCACTCATTTCCTTTCTTGCTGATAGGAGATGCAGATGTACCTGAAAAAAGGTGTGAGGTTCCTTGACAAGCTGCAAAGATGCGGCTGTCAAAAATAATCACTGCGTCAGAACAGCTGGAGACTGAAAAAGTGTCCCTGGATGCTTTATAAAAAACAGCAAGCCGGCCTCTTCATGCTTCATAAAAAAGCACAGTGAGGAAGGGCTGTGAAGCTTACATATCTGCCCCTTAGGTCACAGCTTTCAGTGTGGTTCCATGTAACACAAGGGCTTCCCAGGGGCTGCCTGTGGTAAAGAATTTGCCTGCCAATGCAGCAGACATAAGAAACCAGGGTTTGATCCCTGGGTCAGGAAGATCCCCTGGAGGAGGGCATGGCAACCCACTCCAGTGTTCTTGCCTGGAGAATCCCATGGACAGAGGAGCCTGGCGGGCTATGGTTCATAGGGTTGCAAAGAGTCAGACATGACTGAAGCAACTTAACATATGCAAGCTAAAAATATTCCTAACTGTTGGTCTGCACTACCCTCTCTCCCTACTCATTGATTTACCCTCCTCTCTCTTCTCATTTTACTCATTCATTCATGCAAAAATTCACTCATTCATTCAGAAAGTATTTATGAACTCACATCTATATATAACTGCTTGACCTAAGGAGATTTACAATCTAGTAGCTTCCCCAATGACTAAACAGTAAAGAATCGAATCCGCCTGCAAAACAGGAGATGAGGGTACAATCCCTGGGTTGGGAAGATCCCCTGCAGTAGGAAATGGCAACCTACTCCAGTATTCTTGCCTGAAAAACCGCATGGACAGAGGAGCCTAGTGGTCCTCATCCATGTGGTCGCAAAGGGTTGGATATGACTCAACATGCACATGCTAAAATAATACTGGGGCATTTCTTCAGGGGAAGTCTCTCCTAATTGTTCAGTCTATAATTCTTTTAGCTGGTGTTTTGACTTCTAATAAAATTTTATATTATTGACTAAGAGCTCCATGTGGGTGACTCTCATTTTGACAAATAATCTTTAGATTTTATTTTATTTTTTTAATTTTTGGACCACTTGGCATGTAGGATCTTAGTTTCCCAACCAGGAATTGAACCTGAGCCCCCTGCACTGGAAGCACAGAGTCTTAACCACAGGACTTCCAGGGAAGTTCCAATCTTTAGTTCTTTAAAGAGACGGGCCCTGGCTCAAGCTATCACTATTGCATCCTGAGCAGGATCTGGCTCTACTTCCAACGTCACCTGGTGTTCTCCATCTAAGACAAACTGGTTTCCTTCTTTGCTGGGACCCCATGCTCCTTCTACCTCCGTGTTCTCATTCAGGTTTGTGAGGTTAGTAAAATCTTATTTTTTTAAGACTCAGCCTGGAATCTTCTTATGGAATACCTTTTTAGACTCTTTCCATCCCAACTCCTACAGAAAATCCCAAATCCGTGAATACATACAAGGTGCATAATATGACATTTCTTTGTTAATACTACTTACAGTATATCATTTTCTACACATTTTATTATTTGCTCATCAGCTCATACTATTTTTCTTTCCTACCAGACTGAAGACCCCATGGAACAAAAGATGACATCCGTATTCCTTCCTCCCACTGCTGAATTCAGCCCAATGCTGAATGCGGTAGCCGTCAACAAACACTAATTAAATACTAGTTGAAATTCACCAAGAGATCTGGAAAGTCATTGCAGAAAGCTTGCTTTGACAGTTTTTTCTTTCAAGTACAGAACTTTTGGAGAATTGTTATTCTCCAAAGGCACAGATATGTCTCACTGATGTGGCAGATTTACTTTCCAAATAATTCTAACATTTCAGATCATTACCTGAGTCTGCCATCCTCTGCTGCAGCACCTCCTGGTATAATCTTCGTAATAAATATGCCAGGGTCATCTCCAATGTGGGGATTATCTGTCCCTCCAGCAATACTGAATCCCAGGCCAGAATTTCCCTGTAGAAACAATAAGTAGACATTAAATGATGTGGCTGTCATCTAAACCTAGTTCCCCTTGTACTCTGCCTTATCATCTTACTACTCAAATGGAAATCAGGTGATAACAGCCTTGTATGCAAAGCCATAAACTGCACCATCAGCAGAAAAAGGAAGGTCAGGGAAAGTACTCAGGTTTGTCCCTGTATTGCAAGAATTCAAGTGCTTCATGTTTCTGCTTATTCAAAGGGCCTTACATTTTTGCTTCTAAGAAACACAGCCTTTATTACAAACTCAAATGGTCATGATGAAATAAAAGTTGACACTGTGCAATATGAGAAAATGCAAAAGATTATTATGGTCCATTATAAAAATTATACACACATACAAAAAAGAACAGACGGAAGCAGGTTATGTGAAAAACATTTGATCTGACGGAGTAGTGAAATTTGGGTGTGTTTCCATTCTGCTATTTCTGGTATTGTTGCTCTAATATTGTTTATCCATCAAATAAGTGTATTTTCCTATTTGTTAACAGGAACTTTGACTTCAGAAGGCAACAGCCCCTTCTAGAGTCATAGCAAACGTGAGACAGTTTTCAGTAATAAGTTGGTCTTAATTTGCTATAGATACAGACAAGGAATACATTATTGTTGCAGCATGTAAATTTGAACAGCTTATGTTCTAATATAGCTTTCATACTTACTCCTGTAGACTACAGTAACTGACAACCAATGTACATATAACCATATAAAATTTACATGCAATACATAATTAAAAGTCTCCCCCAAATTCACAAACCATTGCACTTATCTCTTATTTTCATATTCTCTTTTAATCTCCATCTCCATGGCTACATTTTTGTTTCCATATTATGTTCCATTTTTTTCCTATTCACTTTATATTTTCAGTCATTTTTATACAATTAGAAAGTCTTTATAATTATCCATTTAAGTGATTAAATAATATTTCACTAAGGTCATTTAACCAGTCCCTTGTCACTGGATATTTAACTTCTCTATATACTCTTACAACAAATACAGCTTACTAAAGTTATGATCGTTTGATTAAGTTCTGCTCATGGGTAAAAAGAGATGATGAATAAGAAATTAGTTGTTAATCCAGAAAAATTAATTAGGCCACTCAATTAGAGAAGTTCAGTGTTAAGATAAGATCAAGTATAACTTGACAGGTATACTACCACTGCAAATGTCAGGGTAAATCTTAGCAATTTTTATTGACTGAACTAATAAAACTCTGAATTTTCAGAGGGTTGTTCTCACAATTACATACTAAAAGGTTGAAGTTAATAATTTAACCATGGCCACTAAAATCTCATGTCTCTGTACTTCTGACTTCTAATTCTGTTGTTTTCTTTGAAAAACTCCAATGTTCCTGGGATATTATCTGACTATTTAAAAGCAGCCACATAATTTGTCATTGTTGTTCAGTCTCTAAGTTATGACTATTTGTGACCCCATGGATTGCAACATGCCAGGCTTTCCCGTTCTTCACTATTTCCCAGAGTTTGCTCAACTTCAGGTCCATTGAACCAGTGATGCTATCTAATCATCTCATCCTCCATCACCCTGATCTCCTCCTGCCCTCAATCTTCTCAGTATCAGAAGTGAAAGTGTTAATTGCTCAGTCGTGTCCAACTCTTTGTGACCCCACCAACACCAGCCTCCTCTGTCCATGGAATTCTCCAGGCAAGAATACTGGAGTAGGTGGCCATTCCCTTCTCCAGGGGATCCTCCTGACCCAGGGATTGAAACCAGGTCTCCTACATTGCAGGCAGATACTTCAACATCTGAGCCACCAGAGAAGACCAGGGTCTTTACCAATGAGTCTGTTCTTCACACCAAGTGTCCAAAGTATTGGAACTTCAGCTTCAGCATCAGTCCTTCCAATGAATATTTAGGCTTGATCTCCTTTAGGATTGACTGGTTTGATCTCCTTGCTGTCCAAGGAACTCTCAAGAGCCTTCTCCAGTACCACAATTTGAAAGAAACAATTCTTCAGGGCTCAATCTTCTTTATGGTCCAACTCTCACATCTATACATGACTACTGGAAAAAACATAGCTTTGGCCATATGGACCTTTGTTGGCAAAGTGATATCTCTGCTTTTTAATATGCTATCTAGGTTTGTCATAGCTTTCCTTGTAATGAGCAAGCATTTTTCAATTTCATGGCTGTGGTCATCATCAGCAGTGGTTTTGGAGCCCAAGAAAATAAAATCTGCCACTGTTTCCACTTGTCCCCCATCTATTTGCCATGAAGAGATGAGGCCAGATGCCATAAACTTAGTTTTTTGAATGTTGAGCTTTAAGCCAGCTTTTTCACTCTCCTCTCTCACCTTCATCAAGAAGCTCTTTAGTCCCTTTTCACTTTCTGCCATTAGAGTGGTGTCATTGGTATATCTGAGGTTGTTGATATTTCTCCTGGAAATCCTGATTCCAGCTTATGAGTCATCCAGCCTAACATTTTGAATGATATACTCTGGGAGAAATATCAATAACGAAAGATACACAGATGACACCACCCTTATGGAAGAAGTGAAGAAGAGCTGAAGAGCCTCTTGATGAAAGTGAAAGAGAAGAGTGAAAAAGTTGGCTTAAAAGTCAACATTCAGAAAACTAAGATCATGGCATCTGGTCCCATCACTTCATGGCAAACAGATGGGGAAACAATGGAAATAGTGCCAGACTTTATTTTCTTTGGCTCCAAAATCACTGCAGATGGTGACTGTAGCCATTAAATTAAAAGACGATTGTTCCTCATACCTCAACATAATAAAAGCTATATATGACAAACCCACAGCAAGCATCACCCTCAATGGTGAAAAATTGAAAGTATTTCCCCTGAAATCAGGAACAAGACAAGGATGCCCACTCTCACCACTACTATTCAACATAGTGTTGGAAGTTTTGGCCACAGCAATCAGAGCAGAAAAAGAAGTAAAAGGAATCCAGATAGGAAAAGAAGAAGTGAAACTCTCGCTGTTTGCAGATGACATGATCCTCTACATAGAAAACCCTAAAGACTCTACCAGAAAATTACTAGAGCTAATCAATGAATATAGTAAAGTTGCAGGATATAAAATTAACACACAGAAATCCCTTGCATTCCTATACACTAACAATGAGAAAACAGAAAGAGAAATTAAGGAAACAATACCATTCACCATTGCAACAAAAAGAATAAAATACTTAGGAGAATATCTACCTAAAGAAACAAAAGACCTATACATAGAAAACTATAAAACACTGATGAAAGAAATCAAAGAGGACACAAACAGATGGAGAAACATACCGTGTTCATGGATTGGAAGAATCAATATTGTCAAAATGGCTATTCTACCCAAAGCAATCTATAGATTCAATGCAATCCCTATCAAGCTACCAACGGTATTTTCACAGAACCTAGACCAAAGAATGTTTCACAATTTGTTGGAAATACAAAAAACCTTGAATAGCCAAAGTAATCTGAGAAAGAAGAATGAACTGGAGGAAATCAACCTGCCCTGACTCAGACCTACTTACAAAAGCCACAGTCATCAAGACAGGTGTTGGTACTGGCACAAAGACAGAAATATAGATCAATGGAACAGAATTAGAAAGCCCAGAGATAAATCCCACGAACTTTATGGACACCTCTATCTTTGACAAAGGAGCAAGGATATACAATGGAAAAAAGACAACTTCTTTAACAGATGGTGCTGGGAAAGCTGGTCAACCACTTTGTAAAAGAATGAAACTAGAACACTTTCTAACACCAATACACAAAAATTAAACTCAAAATGGATTAAAGATCTAAATGTAAGACCAGAAACTATAAAACTCCTAGGAGGAGAACATAGGCAAAAACACTCTCCACTTAACCACAGCAAATCCTCTATGACCCACTCCCAGAATAAATTGGAAATAAAAGCAAAACTAAACAAATGGGACCTAATGAAACTTAAAAGTTTTGCACAACAAAGGAAACTATGACTAAGGTGAAAAGACAGCCCTCAGATTGGGAGAAAATAATAGCAAATGAAGAAACAGACAAAGGATTAATCTCAAAAATATACAAGCAACTCCTGAAGCTCAATTCCAGAAAAATAAATGACCCAATCAAAAAATGGGCAAAAGAACTAAACAGACATTTCTCCAAAGAAGACATACAGATGGCTAACAAACACATGAAAAGGTGCTCAACATCACTCATTATTAGAGAAATGCAAATCAAAACCACAATGAGGTACCATTACACGCCAGTCAGGATGGCTGCTATCCAAAAGTCTACAAGCAATAAATGCTGGAGAGGGTGTGGAAAAAAGGGAACCCTCTTACACTGTTGGTGGGAATGCAAGCTAGTACAGCCGCTATGGAAAACAGTGTGGAGATTTCTTAAAAAACTGGAAATAGAACTGCCATATGACCCAGCAATCCCACTTCTGGGCATACACACTGAGGAAACCAGATGTGAAAGAGACACGTGCACCCCAATGTTCATCGCAGCACTGTTTATAATAGCCAGGACATGGAAGCAACCGAGATGCCCATCAGCAGATGAATGGATAAGGAAGCTGTGGTACATATACACCATGGAATATTACTCAGCCATTAAAAAGAATTCATTTGAATCAGTCCTAATGAGATGGATGAAACTGGAGCCCATTATACAGAGTGAAGTAAGCCAGGAAGATAAAGAATATTACAGCATACTAACACATATATATGGAATTTAGAAAGATGGTAACGATAACCCTATATGCAAAACAGAACGACAACCCTTTATGCAAAACAGAAAAAGAGACACAGAAGTACAGAACAGACTTTTGAACTCTGTGGGAGAAGGTGAGGGTGGGATGTTGTGAAAGAACAGCATGTATATTATCTATGGTGAAACAGGTCGCCAGCCCAGGTGGGATGCATGAGACAAGTGCTCGGGCCTGGTGCACTGGGAAGACCCAGAGGAATCGGGTGGAGAGGGAGGTGGGAGGGGGGATCGGGATGGGGAATACGTGTAAATCTATGGCTGATTCATGTCAATGTATGACAAAACCCACTGAAAAAATAAATAAATAAATAAAAAGGAAAAAAAAATAAAAAAATAAAAGACGCTTGTTCCTTGGAAGAAAAGCTATGACCAACCTAGATGGCATATTAAAAAGCAGAGACATTACTTTGTCAACAAAGGTCAGTCTAGTCAAAGCTATGGTTTTTCTAGTAGTCATCTATGGATGTAAGGGTTGGACTATAATGAAAGCTGAGCACCGAAGAATTGATGCTTTTGAACTGTGGTGTTAAAGACTCTTGAGAGGCCCTTGGACTGAAAGGAGATCTAATCAGTCCATCCTAAAGGAGATCAGTCCTGAATATTCATTGGTAGGACTGATGCTGAAGCTGAAACTTCAATACTTTGGCCACCTAATGTGAAGAGCTGACTCATTGGAAAAGACCCTGATGCTGGGAAAGATTAAAGGCAGGAGGAGAAGGGGACGACAGAGGATGAGATGGTTGGATGGCATCACCAACTTCATTGACATAAGTTTGTCTGAGCAAGCTTCAGGAGTTGGTGATGGACAGGGAAGCCTTTCATGCTGCAGTCCATGGGGTCGCAGAGTCAGACACAATTGAGCAACTGAACTGAACTCTGCATATAAGTTAAATAAGCATGGTGACAATACACAGCCTTGTCTTACTCCTTTCCTAATTTTGAACCATTTCATTGTTCCACATCTGGTTCTAACTGTTGCTTCTTGACCTGCATACAGGTTTATCAGGAGACAGGTAAGGTGGTCTGGTATTCCCTTCTCTTTAAGAATTCTCCACAGTTTGCTGTGATCTACACAAAGACTTTCAAGTAGTCAATGAAGCAGATGCTTTTCTGGAATTCCCTTGCTTTTTCTATGATCCAATGGATGTTGACAATTTGATCTCTGGTTCCTCTGCCTCAATGTATGTATTAAATATTTATTAAACATCAGCTATGTGTTTGGCACTGGGCTAAGCCTTGGAGCTATAGCCATGAATCTTTTTTTTTAATGAGGCATATGAGGCATATGAGTCTATGAGGCATATGAAAGACAAGTGCAGAGTGCTGGAGCAACTAACAGATCCAAACATAAGGACTTTTCCTGAAGGTGAAGCGCGGTTAGTTTCTTTTGAGGAGGTAAGGGTGGGAGTTGGAGAGGAGGACAGAACGTCCCAAGCAGAGGGAAGAACATACGTAAAATCCCTGAAGTGACAGAGTGCATGACAGGTCCAAGAAACAGACAAGAAGGCAACAATGATGAAAGCAAGAAGGATAATTGGATGAGTCTCGAACATGAAGTTCTTCAAAACAGTGTATGTGAGTCCATTTTTGGTTTTAAGTACCTACTGACACCAGATGACTGTATCGTATTGTATGAATATCTCCTATGAGACTATTTTGAAGCTAAGGCTATAGGGATTAAGACCAAGTGATTTCTGCTTTCATGGAATTCAAGGCAGAGCAGAAAAGACCCACAGTTTGGCACTTGGTGATCAGTACCCTCAACTACACTGTCACATCAATAGCCGCCAATGAGGCAGTTTCTATAAGATCTTGGGCTTCAGAAGGTAAGGATGGGAAGATAAGTTTCTTCAGTGTAATTTTGGTCCAGCTCCAAAACATCAACTAGAATATATTGGTCTTATTAGAGTTGGCACCTCAACAATACCAATTCTTCATTAATGGGGTAAGGAAAGAGTCAAGAACAGACTAGAAGATGCTCTAAAGCTTGCTCCTGAAAATATAAAAATCTTGGGAGAGGGCACTCAAGACTTTGTCATTCAAGAAAACTACTCGCTCTACTTCCTTTATATTTTAGCCCTCAGGAACACTGAATTGCTCGCTGTTTCCTGCACAGTCTACTTGATAATTTATCTCTTGGCCGTTGCTTGTACTGAGCTCTCTACAAGAAATTTCCCACTCTCCCTGATGGTTCAGATGTCATTTGAGTTTCTGTAGATTTCTCTGCTTAGCTATGCTATGCACTGTGTTATTTTGAAATTGTATATTTACCAGTCTATCTTTCCTTCAAACTGACCTTATAGAAGGTGGGAACTGTATAATATTCACCTTTGTCTCCTGGCGCCTTGGGTGGCACATGGTTCCTCACATATTTGATGAATGAATGAACAGACAAACACATTTGCTGAGAATATTCTTGCAAAGGGAAGAGTCAGAAAAGACATAATACAAGAACACGATTAATATAGAAGTAGAAGTCATTTTGTTCTGTGCAGCTCCAAAACAAAAATGGAAAGACCGGAAATTCAAATTGTGGCTTAGCTGAAGGATGAATGAGGAGACGAGAACTGTTCAAACTGGAAACAGCCTGCTTTGCAAGAGAGGGAGGATCCTTCATTCAGTGGGTAGCTGGCTAGACATGGACATAGGGACCCAAACATCTACTGAGAGGTTAGGCTGTATGACTTCAAAGGATTCTTCTGGATCTCTGGCTAGATTTGCAGGAAAACTACTCTTGCCAATAGGAAAAAAAAAAAAAAAAAAAGAATGCCATAGGAACCTTTAGAGGAGGATGTAGGTTACTGCTACATTTTTTTATTGTATGGATTCACAGATCTTTGAAGTGATAGCTTTGATGACAACCTAGCAACACGCAAACATTGCTTTTAGACTCTAATACGGAGAATATGCTTCCCTGGTGGCTCAGATGGTAAAGAACCTGCCAGCAAGGCAGGAGACCTGGGTTCGATCCCTGGGTGGGGAAGATCCCCTGGAGAAAGGAATGGCTACCACTCCAGTTTTCTTGCCTGGAGAATCCCATGGACAAAAGAGCCTGGTGAGCTACAGTCCATGGGGTTGCAAAGAGTCGGATATGACTGAACAACTAACACACACATATGGAGAATATGGTGGTTTGGACATTTACTGGTAAACTCTGTCCTTGAATCCACTGTGAGTAAAGGAATGAATCAATCAAAGAATCCACAATGAAAAGAGGCAGGCAGAGACAGAGTAGGACTGGATCTGTGTTTCTGATCCCAGGATTCCCCAAAGCTCTTGTGTTTCAGTTAAAACCAGCCTGGCAGCTGGGCCTGGCCGGTCACAGCAGTTCTTTAGAAGAGGTTCATCTGAATTCAGCTAAGGAAATTATTAAAGTGCTTCCCCATCTCCCCTTGTTATTCTCACCCAGCCTTTCCTTTCAGGCCTTTGCTCCCCGCCAGCAGCGTTCAGTGGAGAGAGGGAGAGATAAAAACCAGCAGTGAAATCACTGCCTGCTGTTCTTCGTGGCAGAATCTCTCCAGTCCCCCTGACAATCATCCCAGAGCCGGCCAGCTGCCAGGGCAGACCCCAGAACTTCTGTCCTCTGTGCAGACATCTCTCCATGAGGACAGGCAGATCCCTGGCTGACAGCCTTAGATCCTGCAAATGGTGACTAATTAACTGAGTGTTGATACTTGACACAGTCAACGGAAACTCCAAGGTGCCTTGTGGGTGAGGGCAGCCTCTGTATAGCTTTCCAGGTGGGCTGCCATTTCCTTGCAGTTGGGCAGAGTCCACGTGTGAGAAGGTGGCTGCCCTGGACCATTATTCCTTCTGGTTCCCATTCCTCCACACTGGCTGACTCTCCCCCGGGAACACAAGTTCACTGCCTCGCCAATTCATGTACTACACTCTGTCACCTCTCAGGGAAAAGGCAAAAAAGCAAAAAGAAAAGAACATTTGCTATTTAACTGATGGCTGTAAATATAAATACCAGTATCTTCAGAAACATAAGCCCAAGCCCACTGCCTAGCCAAGGGGTACTTTCTCTTTCATGTACTACACTCTATCAAGTCTCAGAGGGGAAAAAAAAGAGAAAGAAAATAGCACAATGAAAAGAAAATTTAGGGAAAATGAAATGAAAAATAAAACATTTAAATGATGGTTGTGAATATAAATACAATATCCTCAGAGAATTCTTTTTTCATTAAAAGATTGTTCTTTAACAGAAAATTATCCCTAAAATGGGGTTACAAAAAAGAAGAGGAAAATACGGTGATATCATAATCATATGAATTTACAGAAGGTTCTATTGACAAAGAATTTCTTTTACTGTCAGAAGTTCCTACTTTCAAATACTATTTAATTTAGTAATTCAGTTCCAGGAATTTATCCTAAAGAAATAACCAGAGCTGTGTGCAATGATTTGTGTTCAAAGATTTGTGGCAGTATCATGCTTCTAATTCTAAAAACAAAACAAAAACCAACTTGTAATCGGAAACATTCAAACAATGGAGAAATAGTTAAAACGTACTGTGATATGTCTATCTGAATGTGGGAATATTTTAGAGCCATTAAAACTGCAGCAATATTTAATGATAATGGAAAATGTTCATTATACAACTGTGAGAGGAAAATATATGTATGAAATTTTAATTAAAGTATGATCACCACTAAAATATTAAAAAAAAGAATTGTTTTTTTTTTACTAAGAAATTTATGAATTACTAATTGGTAATAGTAAAACTGCTTAAGTAATAACTCAAACTACTTAAGAGGGAGAGACTTTTTTAAGTTATAAAATTCTTAATAAAATACTAAAAATGTCCTCAAGGGAACTAACATTTATTACATTTTTCTTTTTGGAACTAACATTGATTGCATTTTTCGTTCTGGAACTAACATTTATTGCATTTTTATGCAAAACTTTGAGCTAGGCTTCTTTTAATCCTCTATCTGATGGACAGTATTTTTCCCTTTTTCATGTATTAAAAAACAAAACACAAAAACAAATTAAAACCAAAAGAAAACCCTGGGGCTTAGAAGAGTGAAGCAACTTACTTAAAGACAGAAAGCAAGTAAATAGTGGAATTCAAATCCAAACAGGATATTTTAAGCTTCAAATACCAATTTTTCCCCTGTTACATCATATTGTCTCTTCTGGGTTAAATAATTTGATGATAAGGAAATAATAATTTAAAGAAAGGAACAACACACTATTAAATTTGTTTTGAAAATAATCTATACCACTCTTATCAGTTTCATAAAAATATTTTTAAAAATTGTAATGGAAAGCATGTATTTGGACCATTCAGACCTGTTTTTGAGTACCAGCTTTGCACTTTTTAGATGTTTGACGTTAGGTACATTTCTTAACTTTGAACCTAGCTTTCCTGTCTGTAAGATGTACATAATAGTAACTACTTCACAGCGCTATTAGAAAGATCAAAGTAAATGATATATGTACTAGCAGAGCATTGAGCATAGATCCTGGGAGGTGGGTGAAGAATAATCGATATTGGTTCATTTCCTTTGGTTTGATACCGCACTATTACGGGTATCCTTCTAAACATGAGGGCAATAAAGGTAAACGGAAGTAAGACAATGCAGTCTTTCATTCATACCTTTATCTATTCATCCAACAAGTATTTGTTGATGAATGTTGGCCTACAATTTTATCATATGTTATTTCTCTTTGTAAAGATAATTTAGCTACATATTCTAAATAGGGGAGAAAGGATAGCTAGGTAGGAAGCATTGAGAATGTTAAGTAAATAAAAGCTAGATAAAGGAAGACTCAAACACTGTGTTTTTAAGCTTTCAGTATCCATAGCCTATTTTGATGCATTGAATTTTGGTATTTCATCTGACAAATCCCAATATTTCTGTGCATTCCTTTCACTTCAGCAGGATCTACATGTTCCTTTCACTCTCTACCAAGAATATCAATGTAAAGTCTATCGTCAGCATATTGGAGAAGGCAAGGGCACCCCACTCCAGTACTCTTGCTTGGAAAATCCCATAGATGGAGGAGCCTGGTAGGCTACAGTCCATGGGGTCGCTAAGAGTCGGACGCAACTGAGCGACTTCACTTTCACTTTTCACTTTCATGCATTGGAAAAGGAAATGACAACCCCCTCTTATGCTCTTGCCTGGAGAATCCGAGGGATGGGGGAGCCTGGTGGGCTGTCATCTATGGGATCACACAGAGTAGGCCATGACTGAAGTGACTTAGCAGCAGCAGCAGCATCTACATATCTGCTCTAGCAGATATTTATTTTTAGTTACTATAATTTATACTATAAAATGAGCTTCCCAGGTGGCATTAGTGGTAAAGAATCTGCCTGCCAATGCAGGAGATGCAATTGATGCAGCTGGGCTCCCTGGGTCGGGAAGATCCCCTGGAGTAGGAAATGGCAACTCACTCTAGTCTTCTTGCCCAGAAAATTCTATGGACAGAAGAGCCTGGTGGGCTATAGTCCATGGGGTTATGAAGAGTCAGACACAAATAAATTACTAAGCACATACACACATACTACAAAATAATATATGTGTTATACATTTATATATTATATATATGCTATATATTTATATATATTTATAATGTATAAAATACTATATATATTTTCAAGTATATCAGTTCAGTATCAGTTCAGTCACTCATTTGTGTCCAACTCTTTGCAACCCTATGGACTGCAGTACGAAAGGCTTCCCTGTCCATCACCAACACCCAGAGTTTACTCAAAACTCATGTCTAGCGAGTCAGTGATACCATCCAATCATCTCATCCTTTGTCATCCCCTTCTCCTCCTGCCTTCAATCTTTCCCAGCATCAGGGTCTTTTCCAATGAGTCAGTTCTCCTCATCAGGTGGCCAACGTATTGGAGTTTCAGCTTCAGCATCAGTCCTTCCAATGAATATTCAGGACTGATTTCCTTTAGGATGGACTGGTTGGATCTCCTTTCAGTCCAAAGGACTCTCAAGAGTCTTTTCCAATACCACAGTTCAAAAGCATCAATTCTTCAGTGCTCAGCTTTCTTTATAGTCCAACTCTCACATCCATATATGACTACTAGAAAAACCATAGCTTTGACTAGACGAACCTTAATGTCTCTGCTTTTTAATATGCTAGCTAGGTTTGTCATAACTTTTCTTCCAAGGAGTAAGCGTCTTTTAATTTAATGGCTGCAGTCTCCATCTGCAGTGATTCTGGAGCCCAGAAAATAAAGTCTGTCACTGTTTCCACTGTTTCCCCATATATTTGCCATGAAGTGATGGGACCAGATGCCATGATCTTAGTTTTCTGAATGCTGAGCTTTAAGCCAACTTTTTCACTCTTCTCTTTCACTTTCATCAAGAGGCTCTTTAGTTCTTCTTTGCTTTCTGCCATAAGGGTGTTGTCATCTGCATATCTGAGGTTATTGATATTTCTCCTGGCAGTCTTGATTCAAGTATATAATTATATTTAATTTTTGACATGCACATAGACTGAAAATTACTTGTGTACAACTGGACCACTGGTCAACAAATAGAATAGAATGGTGACCAGTATAAGCAGGTAAACAGATAGTAGCAGATTAAAATAAAGAATTCTCTAGGCTATATGACAGGATAAAAACATTACTTAATAGAAAGGTCTATTAGTTTGCAAATAATTTTCTAAACTGTACTAAAAGCAATTTTATTTCAGGCAGTAGATCTTGAATAGTGCAGAGAATAAAGATCCTTTTTCATAGCCATTACCTATTGAAGTCATTCAAAGTCTCCTTCATCTACCTTCTCTAACATACTGCAATATTAAAAGATGAATGGCCCCAGGCCCATTATTAGGCTTTTATAAAGATATGAATGCAACACAGACATGCTTAACCACTGTTGCTTATAACTACAACAAATTTTTCCTTTTTATTTTTTTCCCTTAACATGCTAACAATCCATGTATCTTTGGCTAAAGGTCTTAGCCCAAGAATAGGAAATGCCTGTTGCCTGTTTTCACCCAGTTAGGACTTCTAGGAGTTGCATTTAGGATGTCTCAACGTTCACTTTATTCAACAGTATTTTTCTGGAAGCTATGGAGTGGAGGAGCCATCAGGAGATCTGCATTTGGGGATTATTCACTGTTTAAGGCAAAATGTTTCAAGGGGATGGCAGAGAGGAAGTAGTTTCGTCAAACAGGTGGGTGGAGAGTGCCGGAATCCAGGAGATCAAAGAATTGATGAGAAGTTAAAGAGTGATGTGGTAAAGGTGATTTATGTTCTTGTGGAAGAGTTCTGTCCTTAGGTGAGGTACACAGTAGCACCTGATGAGAAGGAGGCAGGGCGGTAGAAAGATTTTAGAGTGTGGCAGGGAGGGGACGCAGCCTGTCTGTGCACTATGGGAAAGAAGCCCGTGGGGAGGAAGAATGAACATACAGGAGAGAAGGAGAAACAAATCCTGAAAAAGGAAGAGTGAGGAAGAGGGTCTAGAATCCAGAGTCTTTGAGAACTACCATAGGTTAAGTACATGTGGTATAGTCGTACCAAGGGATACAATGGTATCATGAGATGAAAAGATCTTTACAGTACATGCTCAGATAAAGACAAAAGAATACTATAGGATTTAAACTGTGACCTCACTTTGTAAAATATATGCATAGAAAAAATTTGGAAGTATGTTCACCAACATGTTAATATTGCTCATGGACATTAGAATTACAGATCTTTTTTCTTTTGTCATTTTGGGCAAGTCCATCACTAACTTTTTCCTTATAAAAATATCTAGAAACACACAAACATTATATGTGTAAAATCTGTTTGGCAAAAGAACAAATCCAAGTTGGTTTGAGACAGCATGACTCAGCCATAGGTTGGGAGAAAGATACTTTTTCTTTTTCACCAGGCCCACTTTGTCTCTCCTTTAGATAAAGTTACAGTGCTATTTTAAGTTGGAATAAAAAAGTTATAGGACCCTTTTGAGGTAGAGGAGGAGGAAGCTGAAGGAGTTCTTGCCTGATGTCTTTGCTCTATATATTTAGATGTCAGGACATTAAAGGGAAAAGTCTAGAATGAATTTTGAGACTTAAGTAAAGCAGTAACTGGCTGGAATTGCAGATGTGAGGCAAGAGAGAGACACTGGAATTGGTAGGGGTCTGCTGAGCAGCACTGAGGTGGGACATTATCAGTGTGATTACGTGATTTTCTCCCACAGAGTTTAGTCATCTTGAACAGTGAAAAGGGAAGGTTTGATAGCCTTTGGGCTGAGGATTGAAAATGAAACGTGGCTGACTCTCAAAGGAATGCATAATAATATATCAGGAAGGATAGGAAAAGAGAAGCAAAGAGGACGCCCCAAGGCTGGATACATAGACTGAGGTCATGACAAGGTCAAATGACAGATTTATGGGGAACTAGGAACAGAAGAAGGGGTAGCAGGCTGTGGACACAATGGGGTTTTCGGGTTCAGGATTTCAGAGATGGAGCAACACTGATAATTATGGAAATTTGCAAGAGTCCAATCATGCGCACGTATTAAAGTGATTATCCAGTAAGAGCACTTTGTGGCTGACACTGAAGTTTCCTGGGAAGAAAGAGACAAAAGATAGAGAAGACAAAATTGGCCAGAAATGTTCAGTGAGAGTGAGTAAAGACCTAGGGTAAAGATGAGAAGTGGGATGTGAGGCAGTGTGGTAGTGGAGAGCGTTCCAAGCAGAGGAACAAGATGGACCAACCCCCCCACCCCCACCAACCTAACATCTTTTTGGGGATATACATGAAAGCTTTCTGAAGAGCAGACCTAGGAGTATAGGTTCCTAGAGAATCTAGGTTTTCTTCAAAGGGATATGATAAATGCAGTAGTTTGCTATGATTAATTCAAAGACTTTGTATAGGATGAATTTAGAACAGGTTTGATGGATTGAGTCAGAAAGCAGGGAGCATAGTTTGGGATCAGATACAGTGGTTGAGCTGTGAATTCTTTTTTTTTTTTTTAATTGTGAATTGATATGATTTAGGATGTTGTCAATGACACCACAACTACAGAATGGTAAAGTAACACCTATCTTGTCCTTCGTTTGTAACAGTACTTCACTGAAATGCCACTGTGCGCTCAGTGGTGTCTGACTCTTTGCAGCCCCACGGACCGTAGTCCGCCAAGCTCCCCTGTCCATGATATTTTCCCGCAAGAATACTGGTGTGGGCCGCCACTTCCTCCTCCAGGCTATCTTCCCGACCCAGGGATTGAACCTGTGTCTCTTGCATTGGCAGGCGGATTCTTTACCACTAGCACCACCTGGGAAGTCCTGAAATGCCACTAGAAGCTAATATATACTTAATATAGTTTAACTTCTTGATCACTTTCCCAGTGTAAGCTGTTAACAGATGGAGTCTCTCTCTTGTGCTCCATTAAGCTATTTCCATTGACTTCTTTTATGTTTTCTGAAAACTTCCTGGCATATGAAGGATTAAAGTATATATCTGTTTAGAACAGTTGGTGCCTAGAAAATAAGAAAGAAATGGAGAAGCCTATGAACTACTCAGTTGCCACATCAAGGAATCTGATAGCCATCTTTGACTCCTGCCTGCCCATCGGTCTCTACATTTTATTAAACATCATTACTTGCTGATTCTGTCTTTGAAAGACCCCTCTAATCCATCTAGCCTCTCTTAACTTCAATGATCCCTGCCCTAGGTCAGAACTTCGTGTTCTCCCCAGTGATCCTCTGGCTTGTATGCCTAAATCACTCCACTCTATCCTTCTCATGGCAGAATGTGCTGAAGATAACAGATACAAATCTCAAACTCAAATGACAACAAAGACAGACAAGACATACAGGAGGGTGCAATGGACCCAGGAGAGGTAAAACAACAGAGCCAAGAGTGTGGTTAAATGGCAACTGGTCTTCCTATCTGGAATAGAACAAGGAGAAGAAGGAATTGAGCATATATTTCATCTAATGAGAAGAATTATTCAGCTCTTGTGGATGACAGGTACTCTAGAATGTGGACCTAATGTTGGGAGATGGGTCTCCCCTGCTGAGGGAAGCCAGGAATCAAATTTTCTAAAGTATAAAGAAGTCATGGTACATATATACAATGGAATATTACTCAGTCATAAAAAGGAATGCAACTGAGTCAGTTCTAATGAGGTGGATGAGCCTATTATGCAGTGAAGTAAGTCAGAATGAGAAAAACAAATATTGTATACTACTGCATATATATGGAATCTAGAAAGATGGTACTGATGGACCTATTTTCAGGGAAGCAGTGGAGATACAGATACAGAGAACAGACTTGTGGACACAGTGAGGGAAGGTGAGGGTGGGACGAATAAAGAGTAGCATTGAAACATGTATGTTACCATATGTGAAATAGATAGCTAGTGGGGATTTGCTATATGATGCAGGGAGCTCAAACTCGGTGCTCTATGACAACCTAGAGGGGTGGGAGGTGGGAGGGGGGTTTAAGAGGGAGGGGCACATGTATGCCTAAGGCTGATTCAGGCGGATGTATGGCAGAAACCAACAACACTGTAAAGCAATTATCCTCCAATTAAAAACAAATTAAAAAAAAATTTTTAATTTTTATTTTATTTATTATTTTACTTAACAATATTGTATTGGTTTTGCCATACATTGACTTGAATCCTCCATGGGTGTACATGTGTTCCCCATCCTGAATCCCCCCCACCCCACCTCCCTCCCTATCCCATCCCTCTGGGTCATCCCAGTGCACCAGCCCTGAGCACCCTGTCTTCCTAAGTAAAATACCAATTTTTCAAATTTGGAAAGTCACTACACTGAGATGCATATAGGTTCTTAGTCAGCTATGCTCCTTGTAACTGGTGGCTTGAGAGACACATTCCACAGCTGCCACACAGCTCAACTCTCTATGTCCCCAAGTCAGAGAGAGGATCTAAGCATGTCCATTTTGTAAACTCACTATCCAGGTAACTTGTATTTTCATCTGTGTAGCTTTCTATACCCTTGGCAGCATATAAAGAAAAAATGCCTGGCCCAGAGTAGATCCTCACTTTCTCCTTCATTTTTCTTCTCCATATTATTTTGTGCTTGGTTCACAACTTGAATGTTACACACAGCACATTGTACTGTATATATATATTTTTAACCTGTATACCTTCCCTATGAGGAACCCACTCCAGTATACTTGCCTGGAGAATCCCATGGACAGAGGAGCCTTGTGGGCTACAGTCATGGGGCCGCCAAGAATTGGACACGACTGAGCGCCTAACACTACTGCTACTACTAACTTCCCTATTCAATCGTGAGCATCAAGCCAAAGCATCAAATTGAGTTATTCATTTTCTGTGCCTAAAGCAGGTAGTACCTACATGTGGAAACAACTGAATATATTCTTGCATAAACTAAACTGAACTGCTGCTTCTGCCTAGAACGCTTCTCTTGTTGAATTCCTATCAAACACCACAATTTACCGCAAATGTTATCCGGAGAGTTTTCCCCAACTGCTTCAGGCATACATGATTGCCCTTTCTTCTGTGATTCCACACAATTTTGTTCATTATATGATTAAGACCACAAAGTTATTTGTATCTATGTATCTCTTACTCTAGATTCTTAGCATTTGGAGGACAGGGGATATACAATATTTTCAATCTGATTCCTAGTGCGAGCAAATGCTCAGTGAATGTTTGCTGAGTTAAACTGAAGATACTCTATACAAAATAGATAACTCACAAAGACCTACTGAATAGCCCAGGGAACTATATTCAATATCTTGTAATAACCTATAATGGAAGAGAATATAAAAAATAACATATATTTATATATCTATGCATAATTGAATCTCTTTGCTGTTTACATCAAACTAACACAATATTATAAATAACTATTTCAATAAAAATTTAAAAAACAAACTAAAAACTACTCTAAATAATTTGTATGAATGGGCTAATAAATAAAGATCATGTAAAGGGGTTAAAGGAGGTTATTTGGTTTTAATACAAGACAGCTAAAGTCTGAGTCACTTAACACATTTTATATTTACTTGAATACCTACAATGTGCTCAACATTGTACCAAATTCTGTGAACAAAAGAAAATAAAAGACAGGGTTCTGTTTCTGAAGGAGCTTACAGTGCAGTTGGGGAGATGAGCCACATACAGAGGAACAGAGTGGGTGTCACACAACTGTTTAAATTTATCTGTGGCTCTTCCTTTCCCGAGGTCTTCTCATCCATCATTTGCCAAGTTTTATTCATTCTGCCTATTGAGTTTCTCTTGTTTTCATCTTCTTATTTCTATCCCTATTGCCTCTATCCCAGCTCATTTCCTTATTTCCTATTGCCCAGGATTTTGCAAAATCCCAGTGTCTGGGAATGATCATTTTATACATGATTTCTTTTGATTCATTGTATTTCAAAGGTATAATTTCCCCAATTTCTCTCAAAACAACAATTTAGATCTTCTTCTGTATTCTACTCTAAATCTTTGAAAACCACCAACTGTTAAACAAAACAATCTTTCACTCTACTGAACCATGAGGATTTTTTTCGGTTAATTCCTATAGTTTTGTTTTCTGGCAGGGTACACTTATTGTTTCTTTTTACTATTTCTTGGCAGTACTCTAGGTGCTTATTTGCTTACTTGCTACAACCAAAAACTTAAGTCCCTTAAAAGTAACTTTCCTTTGAAGAGGTAACTTGGGAATAACTAACTGTGGCTCTGAATTAACAAGTCTTCAGCCCATACCCCTACCTCTGTCAGCCTTGACTAGGCCTAGAGGGATGAGGATGGGCACTTGTTATAACCTATTAGGCACCACTCTCTCAGAAGAGACTAAGAAACCAAGCTCCAGAGTCAATCCTGCTGTGTCTGGACCCAGCTCTACCACTTCCCAACTTGGGATCCTGAACAAGTTCTCTAAAGTACAGCTTCACCTGAAAAAAGGAATAATAACAGCCTTTGTGCTGGTTACAAATTAGCAGGACTCAAAGTGCCTTGAAGATCAAAAGCATTTTCATAATAACAAGATGTTATTTGCCTTTTTCATTGTGCTTATGTTTGCATTGATGATGCCAAACAATGGTGGGTAAAACTGTTGGTGCCTGAGCACAAAACCAGGCAGGGGTACCAAAGTGTACCAGCAATCACTGGACTCTCTGCATACATTAACAATAAAAACAAAAAAGTCAGCTTTACTTAAAAAATATCTTTGAAGCAGAGAAAATTATTATATAAAATCACTACTTTCAAGTTCATAATGTTATAATATTCTGTTTGATGAAATGAGAGGTATGCCCAAAGTACTTTTGCATATTATATACAGTTTTCTCAAGAAATAAAAAAAAAAACTGCAATCATTTGAGTTGCAAATTAAACTAATCACATTTTCATTGTTTATCATTTTTACTTGGAAAAATGACTGACCTACAAACTTTGATTATTTAGTCTTCGGCATTTAGCAAAACTTTCCAGAGAATTGATGAAGTGAGTTTGTTTCTTTCAGGGAAACAACTGAGAGTATTTGTTGCCAGTTGTAAAATTTGAGTTTAAGTGTCTACCACCATGAGCATGACAGCTTACTAAGACTTAAAGGCTTTTCTGATGGGATGAGTCATAATCTTGACAGATTTTTCAGTATTGTATAATGAAACAAGTCAACATTTAGATGGTCTGTATAATTCAGTGAACCAGTATTTTTTTAACTAACTAGTACATGATATTATAAATCATTTACCATTGAAGATAGATTAATTAATTTTACTATAACATAGTAAAATTCTTTGATATAGTTTCAGATTCTGCATTGCAACTAGTCTTTAAAAAACTACCATTTGTCCAGTTTTGCTATAGTATTCAAGAAGAATGCCCACAATTAACCGAGAAGACTATGAAAATATTTCACCTTTCTCTATTCATATCTGTGAAATAACCACATTTTCCTCATTTACTTTGACTAAAGCAACATGTACTAAGGACTAAAGGTAAAGATAAAGGAATTCAGGTCTATTGTATTAAATCAGACTTAAACGAAAATAAAATAATGCCAAAATAAAATCTTCTTGCTAATCTGTTTTTGCTTTGAAAAATACTGTCAGTTAAAATAAAAAATTATAAATGTAATGAATATATAATTGCTATTTATAAATTAATGAATACTTTTAAGTGCTCAGTCTTAATCTTTAATATGATATATATTGATAGATAAAATAAATATAAACAAAATGAGTTCTCATTAATTTTGAATAAAAAGAGGTCCTGAGATCAAAATGTTTAAGAAATGCAGTCATAAATAGTCTATGAGATAATTCTTATAAAGCAGTTACCATGGATACAATAAGGGCTCAGTAATTGCCAACAACCCTATCATTCACCAACTGCTCAATAAGTGTTAGCCGGTATGATAACTTCCTAAAGCCAAACTTGATTCTCACCCATTATTCCCAGTTTGAAGAGAACTTGAGGCACTGAGGCAGCAGAATACTTGAGGAGGGGAGGGAAGAGATGCTGCTGCTGCTGCTAAGTCTCTTCAGTCGTGTCCAACTCTGTGCGACCCCATAGACGGCAGCCCACCAGCCTCTCCCGTCTCTGGGATTCTCCAGGCAAGAACACTGGAGTGGGTTGCCATTTCCTTCTCCAATGCAGGAAAGTGAAAAGTGAAAAGAGTGAAAAAAGTGGAAAAAAGTGAAAAAAGTGAGAGTCGTGTCCAACTCTTAGCAACCCCATAGACAGCAGCCTACCAGGCTCCTCTGTCCATGGGATTTCCCAGGCAAGAGTACTGGAGTGGGTTGCCACTGCCTTCTCTGGGGAAGAGATGGGTATATCATAATTTAATAATTATCAGATTAATATTAGTCACCACCTCAGGGCCAGCTCCTGAAGTGAAGGATTTCCAACATGATGTGCTTTTCTGCAGCTGCATGGAGATTCTAAAAGCATGCACAGGCTACCCATCAGAGACCCGGAGTATAAGGTCCCCCATGTCTGGTGTGACTTCACTTTCTCACACCAAGCAAATCATTAGTCAAAGGCTTCTTAAAGCTACCCTAAATCTATAGCAAATATTTTTATTCCATTTGGCAAAACCATAAACCATTGGAAGTACTAAAAATTCCAAAACCCTTTAACACTTTTTAAAGGCAATGCTACTTGCAAAGTCAAGCTTCCTTACTAAAAGACATGAAATTTCATAGCTATATTGAAATCAGCATTCCTTTGGGTCAGAAGTCAAACTCCCCTCAGCCCACACTATCATTGATATCAGAATGTGTTAATTGGTATTTAAAAATCCTCAGCTTTTTAGTATTGCTAACAAAACCTAGATCCAGGAATCAGAAATACTGCCTGGGAGCAAATGGACTCACTGTCTCTTATAGGCATATATTGGGACAGGGGAAGTAGAGGTAGGGAAAGGCAGGTTGTGTGTACTCAATTCCACTCACGGCTGCTTTTGCTTTCTTTGCAACCCTAAGGATATGTGTTAATACCTAAATCCTATAGCTTCTGTAGATGGCAAAAGAATTTTAAGCCATGAACACCTGAGGTGTTCTCTTGACTTCCTCGTGTGTTACTTTCCTTTGCCCTCACTAGGCTCCAGCCGTCAGCTTCCCCGTATGGTTCTCCAACACTTAAAGCTCATGTCTGCTGTGGGGGCTTTATGTTTGCTTTTGTATCTTCTTCCAGGATTTTTACATCCTTTTAATCTGATCAAGAGCTACCACCTCAAAGGAGCCTGCCTCACCACAAACTCCTCTCTCATCACTGCCTGTCTTATCGCTCTGTTACTTTCATCATGTCATTGATCACATATGAAAACTTATTTCATTGTCTAATTCTCTCACTAGAGTATAAGCTCCAGGAGGCAGGGACTCTTCTGTCATGTGCTATATTATTGGTTCCAGGAACAGCATCAGGTACATAAATAGGTGTTCAAGAAATACATGTTTAAGAAATGAGTAACCCCATCAACCAATGAGACTGTGATTCAGTGGAAAGAGTACAAGTTTTGGAGCTGACAAGCCTGGGTTTGATTCCTAGCTTTACTTATCAAGTATGTGATCTGGCTTTATATTAGTCTCAAGTGTACAGTGTAGTGATTTGGCATTTTTTACAGATTACATTCCATTAAAAGTTATTACAAGATAATGGCTATAATTCCCTGTGCTGTACAATATACCCTTGTTGCTTATGCAAGTCTCATCATTTTCAAACAGTGATTGTTAGACTGTTGGCAAAGAGTGATGTTTTCATATATAAAACATCCAATATTGTTTGATCTATAGAGGGTACTTGACAAAATTATACGCCCCCCCCTCCCCAATCTGAACACTTGCTATGTCCGTGACAAGTAATGCTGACATCACATCATCAAGCCCCTGACATCACAGAACTTACTATTTTCTGGGGAAGGATATAGACACATAAAATGGCATTAAATGACAGCAAATTTTATGTGCCAAGTGAATGCCAGAGGGAGAAAGGAAACTTCCATTGGCTTCCTACTGCCCAGAGAATAAAGCCCAAGTTTATTTAGCATGACATTGATGGAACTTCATGAACAGGCTCCCCTTTGTTTTTCAACCCTCATTTTCCACTGGCGTCTTCCACTTAGAGGCCACTTTAATCATCTCCATTACTGTACTCACTTGGCTCTTTATGTATACCAATCTGTTAAGCCTTGTAGCTTTGCTCACATCCTTTCCCTTTCTTTATATTTGAATTCTGCCTGCCCAGGGCCTGAATTGTCACTTCTGGGAAGTCTCAGTTGATCTCATATTGCCCCAATCCTCAACTGAAAGCAACTGCTTCCTTTTTTAAGGTCCCAGGGCAGGTGGTTATGCATTTCCTTAGATACTTCCCACATCCTACTTTGTATTTGGAGTGTATTATATTTGCTTTATCTCAGTCTAATCTTTAAGAACATAAGGTTGGAAATTATTTCTGGTTTGTGTTTGTCATCCCCAAAGCCTTGTGCATATCCTAGATGTTCCCAAAATAGTTAGTGAAGTGAATGAATGAATGAATTTAAAATAAATGAAAAGGAACTTAATGGGAGACTGAGTCTTCTACCTGAATCTTTCACCTTCAGTCTAGGCTCTTTCAACTAGATTAAGTTTACTTTACTTTGAAGTGAAGTCGCTCAGTCGTGTCTGACTCTTTGCGACCCCATGAACTGTAGCCTACCAGGATCCTCCATCCATGGGATTTTCTAGGCAAGAGTCCTGGAGTGGGTTGCCATTTCCTTCTCCAGGGGATCTTCCTGACCCAGGGGTTGAACCCAGGTCTCCCGCATTATAGGCAGATGCTTTACTGTCTGAGGCACCAGGGAAGTCACAATGCTATATATAAGGGATGACTTTTTTTTTTTTTTTAATATCTTGTGCCAGTTCCAAAGATGATGAAGGCTCCCTGGAGTACCGAACTGAAAAGGATCCTGAGATGATACCCAGGCTACTGTGGGAAAGCCTGTATCACATAATTTACCTCAGCATAACTATATATTGGGCTTTTCAGGTTGCTTTAGTGGTAAAGAATCCCCTGTCAATGCAGGAGACACAATAGATGCAGATTCAATCCCTGGGTTGGGAAGATCCCCTGGAGGAGGAAATGGCAAACCATTCCAGTATTCTTGTCTGGAGAATTCCATGGACAGAGGAACCTGGCAGGCTATAGTCCATGGGGCTGCAAAGAGCTGGACATGACTGAGGATCAATCACATATTACTTTTTATTGGCCAGCTTGTTTCATAATTCTTACTCTGAACACCTTATTTTGTTTATCAGAGCTTTTTGAGAAACAAGACCATGTTTAGTTAACTCCTCTTTTATGATCCTGTCTTACAATGTGCTGAACACAATGTTTCTTCTTAGCCTTTGGATACTGTTTAGCTTTTGCTCAACCCACAAAAGCCCTTCATGAACTGCCTTTATTTTCCTCTTGCTATAGTCCATCTCCCTCCTTCTTCCTCCTCTTGACCCCTACTTAGATTCTCTCAAGTACCATCATGCCATTTCCATCTCCATGCCATCTTCCCATCCCTGTTTTATATAAACTCAGATTGAGCATCACCTGTCCTCAAAATCTTCTGTGACTCACTAGTTGGGCTTAAATAGGCTTTCTCTGTGCTCCCAGTATGCTCTGATCTTGCTTCTGCTGCCAACAGCTGTCAGATTACATTGTAAAAACTGGATTGTAGGGAAGGAATCATGTTGATTTTACTTTTGGGCATATTGTAAATATGCAACATGTGTTGACTAAATGAGTGAATGAGATCTTTACTTTTATTGATGTCAAACACTTGATAGGTTTCCCTTAGTTATTCACTAAAATCGTATATGTAAATATGTTTCTTTCTATTTATTCTTGCTTCTACCAGTTAACAAAAAACTAAGCACTTATCTTTTGAAGCAGGGGAAAAAAAATTCAAGCTTCCTGCTGTATCAAGAGGTACACTGGAATAATACTTTGCCCAATAGAAGCCAGAAGGAATTAATTCACCTCCATGGTTTCCTTTGACTCTCTAATCACAGGCAGAATCCAATCAGAGTTTAAAAGAAAATGAGGCTTGAAATCTATTTTATATTCCTCTTAGAGTCTTCTCTGATCTGCTGGAATGAAATTCTGTCTATATCATTTTTCTTTAAAGAGCACACATTTGACTAAGGATTTAAGAATACAATATAAAACGTTTAATTCTCAGTATCAACTTCAGAACATTTATACATCTGAAGACAAAGTAAATAAGGTTAATTGGAGTGCAACAGAGAGGTATATATTTCTTTTAGAAGGTACTTAACTAGAATATATGTATATATATGTGTGTGTGTATGTGTGTATATATATATATATATATATATATATATATAATCTCTTTGGTTCTTAGCCTTTTAAGAAGCAGAAGCAGAAATATGGGGTAGTCACTTTCTTCTACTTTGCAATGGAAATAAAATTTTTATGATTCAGGCAACAAAAAGATATTTTCTATTTACTCCTTTGATGCCCTAAAACATCTTTCAGACACTGAAGTCCAAGGGTAAGCGGAGCTGACAAAATCATGTTGGTCTACCACTGTACTTTAGGCGGGTTAATAATTCTCCTTGAGGCGTAAACATGAATGACTTGCCACGTCCTGCCACTTTCAATCTTTTGGGAATACACTTCAAATCACAACGTGTTTATAAAGTCCTCTAATCTCAGCCACATCACAATAAATGATGAACCAGCTTCCAGAATATTGGCTCTGACCTCAAGCAAATTATGCAATGACGCTTCCTTGAAACTTTTTGTGCATGCAGTTCCTTCTCTCCCAGAAGATACATCCACCAGATGGCAAACGTGACAACCTCAGGAAAAAATGAAAGCTGGGTTGAAAGCAGCAGCTTCTTTAGAAGGTCAGGGCACAAATCTCCAGTAGCGAAGCACAGCACAGCATATTAGAGACAAAACCTTATTACCCAAATAGAGCTATTTCACAGCACTTAATGTTGGGTGGGCAGGATGTCTGCCTGAGGGTCTACTGCTCTCTCTCATCCTAGGATAAGACCAAAGATTTTGACTACATGGCAGGGCAGGGGCAGGTCAGACTCTGCAGACAAGGGTTTGAGGATGCTAATGAAACAGGAGGGAAGGTGCCAGGGCAGACTTCTGAAACAATGACATAGCCCAAGGACACAGCATAAACCAAATAGAAACAAATGGGTCCAAGATGGCAGAAAAGTCCACCTCTGACTAGACCTTGATCCTCAATGACACACCCAGAGGTGCCAGGACAGTTCCAAGGCACCATCAAAAGACTAACAGGTGGGCTGTGGCCCAGTTCCTGGAAATCTCCACTCTTTCCCCAAAACAGTTAGAATAAGGCTCCCACTTGGCATATGAAATTACCCAGCCCATGAAAACTAACCATCCCATTTCCAGGGACCACACGCGCCCCCTGCGATGGCCCACAGTCTGTCTGTGGAGTGTGTTTCTATTTGAATAAATACACTTCCTACCTATCACTTCGTTTCTCACTGATTTTTTTCCTGCAATGAGACATCAAGAATTTGAGCTTCATTAGGTCGTGAAAACAGGTACCATGGGTTTTGGCAGGGTTTGAGTCCTAGCCACGTGGGTTAGGGTCCAAAGTAGGGTTTCAGCTGGATTCGAGTCCCAGCATGTGGGGTCAAGTCCCAATCTCCGGTAAATGGTTTCACTACCACCAAATTCAGAGCAGGGTATACAAATGCATATATACATATGTAAATTTCACATATATATAAATAAATATTCTCATATATGCATGAATATCTGTTATATATACACACACACAAACCACAATGGAGTACATGAATTCACATTTACACATAACCCACTGAAAGACCACCCTGAGATCTCAGAAGCCTTCCCTTAGTGCCAGTAGACTTTCTTGCACAGTAGTGTATTTCTTGCACAGGTGGAAGAATTCCTATAACCAGTTCTCATGGCAGGCCTGAACAGTGAACAGTTCCCATTTTATAAGATAGAATGTGCAGGGCAGAATGTGGATGAACAAGAGAGTGCCAGCGAAAACATCCATTCATTCTTCCATTTATTCAATCACTTATTCAATTAAAAACACTAAACTTGTACTAAAAATCAGGATTGTACTTAATTGATAGTCACATATATACAGTAAATCAAGAAATTATTAAAGAAGTTGTGCAGAAAAAATCTTTTAAAAAAGTGTCCCATTTTATCCTAATTTCTATCTTAAAAAAAGCACATTTATAAAGTTTAATAAAACAGAACAAACCTCTAAGCATTTCACTTCTTAACTTGCTCAGAAATAGTACACAAATCTTTCTGTATTTTGCTTAAAACATCTTATTAGGTTACCTATTAACAAGGCCTTACTTAGAATCTAAAGAACCATTTCTTAAAATGTGTAGGTGTGTTTATGAATAAATCCAAGTGCAATGAAAGAAAAGAGAATGAATCTGGTATCAAATGCCTCCTACTGACTCTGTACTGGAACATTTGCTTCCTTTTGTGAGTAGGCTAGAGGCAGCATAATTTTTACTAACTGCTTTCTTCTTGGCTGGAAGGAGAGGGGTAGGAAGAAAATTGGCTTGATGCCTGAACTCATTTCAATTTCAACTCATCTAAAGACAAAAGCAAGAATTGTCCAGGCTTTGGGTAAGGTGGTTTCTTTTTTACTCCTTGAAGAAGTAATTTTCAAATGTGTCTAATATCTACAGGCTTATTTAATCTTCTGTCTTCTAACTGTAAACTGTGAAACTTGTCCACTGCCCAGGAATCTAGCTATGATAATGATTTTCACATTGTCAGTACACAACTTGAAAATGGATACACAGCATCCCCAGAAGAAATAGGGTGAGCAACTCAATCACTCCTGAAAACTGCTAGTTTTGGATACTCCATTCATTTCTCTTAACCCAAAGGAAAAGACAGAAATTATTTGATTATGTGGCTGGGATATACAGAGAGTAATTTAACACCCCTTCTTTTAAAACTGACCCTCATAATGGCTCTGAGAAAGGTTTGTATAAGTATCTCTACATCAAAGATAAGTGAATAAAAAGACCGAGTTAAATTAAGTGGTGGTCTAGACAGACTCACATGACAGGCCTTCAATAGAGATAGGTTAAGGATGCTGGATGAGAGACACTCAACCTTAAACCATTTGGGCTGCAAAGATAAAATATGTTTCTTTCATTAAAAATTAATCAAAGAATCTAGACTGAGTGGCTTGCAGTAGCTCAGCAGTTTGTACTCAGCAAATTTTTATTACGCCCAGTCATCAAAAATAGAACCAAAACATCAGAAGGAAGCGAAGATAGTCATCTATGCAGGTGCTAATGTAAAATTTGTGAGCTGTGTTTAAAAGCATAGTATATAATCTTATATCAGTATGTAGTGCCTAGCATTCCAAATAATGACACCTTCACATTTGGTCACTGTCTCATGGTGTAGGTGGTTGGCTGGGATATGTGTGTCTATAAATGCACAAGAAAACAATGAATTCAAATTATCAACCTTCTTGTAGTTTCTTATGTCTTTCTTCTACTCTATACAAACTCTTGTTCATGAATTCATTCACCTATCCATTTATTCACTCATTTATTTATGCATTGACCATCTAGTCTGCCAGGCAATGAGTGATGTGTTGGATGTTCAGGGTGAACTAAACAGGCACCGTCCTGACTTCATTCGTACTTCATTAACTGAAGTTTTATGAACGAGTAGGATTCACAGCTATACTTGTGTGCAAATTACTTAATCACTCTGAATCTCAATTTCCTCCTCTATAAAAGGGGATTAATGATATCTTCCAAAGAATTGATGCCTTTGAATTGTGGTGCTGGATGAGGTGGTTAGATAGCATCATCAACTCAACGGACATGAATCTGAGCAAACTCCAGGAGACAGTGGAGGACAGAGGAGCCTGGCGTACTGCAGTCCATGGAGTCACAAAGAATCAGACACAACTGAGCGACTGAACAACTACAACACCAACAACAAACTGTACCTATTTTTATTAGGCACGTTAATATTAACAACATTACACAATAATATAATGAAGCTAGTATATGATTTCTGATAGTTGCTTGACCACTTGCCTTGGGGACAAGTAACCAGATCTAGTTAAAGAGTCAAACTAGTCCATGGGGTCGCAAAGAGTCGGAGACAACTTAGGGACGGAATAACAACAAATATCTTCTTTGCAGGGCTTTTGTGTTTCTGTGTTGTTCATATCTGCATATCTCTGATTATTTGGCATATGGTCAGCACTATACATTCATGATAGACTCAAGGAATGCATCAAAGAGTGAATATATATATAAAAAAAGAGTGAATATACATTAATAGATCTGTTAAATAGTGGGTATACAATAAATGGTAGCTAATATTATGAATAATACTAAGTTTCTCCTGTTATTCACTGTCGTGGAAGATATCAGGAGTAAACGTGACAATTTATATTTGTCTAGTCTCTTACTTTTTCCCATTGCTTGTTTTTAAAGATCATTTGTACAGATTTCCATATCATGTCTTTGAATAATACTGTGAAAGTAGTCAGCACAGGGCTTTTTTGCCCCATTTTCCCACTGAAGATGCAGAAACTCAGAAAGGTTGACTTATGCAAGCTAAAACAGCCAATCAGTGGTAAAAATAATTGTTGAATCCAAATTTTCCTGCTGGGAGTTCAGAGCACGCAGACCATCTGAAGAGAGAAAACTGTTACGCCTCACATAGCTGGAGTTTCAAAAATCAAGTGACAACCAGGGATGGGTCTCCTCACTGTAATTTTCTTCTTAATTCTGTCCCTGGAGTCTTATGACCTATGTACTCACAACTCTAAACCCACTGCATATGGGACACTTACCTTTGAACTTTCAAGAGAGTAGGGCAAATAAGAAAAGGCATCAAGGCTGTATTCTGGGAGACATTAACTCATTTTAAGCATGGTTAAGGACTTAAAAACTATCTGGGAACATGGATAAATTATTGTTCTTTTCATCAAAGAAGTTCCTGGATGTGTTGCTTAAAATGGGGCAGCATTAACCCTAAGTTTACTGAAGAATAGTTGGACCATAAGGAAGGTTGAGTGCCGAAGAACTGATGCTTTTGAATTATGGTGCTGCAGAAGATTCTTGAGAGTGTCTTGGACTGCAGTGAGATCAAACCAGTCAATCCTAAGGAAATCAACCCTGAATATTCATGGGAAGGATTGGTGCTAAAGCTGAAGCTGCAATACTTTGGCCACCTGATGTGAAAACCCTACTCACTGGAAAAGAGCATGATACTGGGAAAGGTTGAGGGCAGAAGGAGAAGGAGGCAACAGAGGATGAGATAGTGGGATAGTATCACTGAGTCAATGAACATGAATCTGAGCAAACTCTGGGAGACAGTGAAGGACTGGTAAGCCTGGCATGGTGCAGTCCATGGGGTCGCAAAGAGTTCAGACACAACTGAGTGTTCAGTTCACTGAACTGAACTGGACTACACACAGCATGCCAGGCCTCCCCGTCCATCACCAACTCCTGGAGCTTGCTCAAACTCATGTCCATCAAGTCGATGACGCCATCCAACCATCTCATCCTCTGTCATCCCCTTCTCCCTCCTGCCTTCAATCTTTCCCAGCTTCAGGGTCATTTCCAATGAGTCAGTTCTTCACGGGGTTGCAAAAAGTCAGACAGGACTACAGGACTGAACAACTGTCAAGAAAGACAAAAGAGATTATCTCAAGATAGGGGAGTGATAAACAGTGTTAAACACTGCTGAGAGTTCAGTAAGAGATAAAAAAAAAAAGTGCCTCTGGCAGGCATACTATTTTTAAAAATATTAAACTGACTATATTAAAATTTTTATTTTATTCAAGAGTAGTTGATTTACTATGTTAATTTCTGCTGAACAGAAAACTGATTCAGTTACATGTATGTGTAAGCATGTGTGTATACACACACTCTTTTTCATATTCTTTTCCATTATGGTTTATCACAGGATATTGAATACATGGTTCCCTGTGCTATACATAAACTGATACACTTGAAATTTTTCTTAAAGAATGCTGACCTGGGGCTTCTTGTCTATTGAAACAATAGTTCAGGGGTAGGCAATATCTTGAACAAGTCCTTAAAGGAAGGAAGAACTTAGGATTCCACAGGAAGGAAGATCCTACCAAACAGGAAGAGGAAGGAAAAGGAGTCCTCCAAAAGAGAGAAGGAAAGGGCAAAGGATCAAAAAGGCATCACCCTGATCCTTCCTCTAGGTCAAAGGCCCAGATGCTGGAGGAAGGAGTGAGTGGAAATAAAGTGTGTAGATTTGGGAGCAAACTCCTAGAACAGCAAGGACTGTGTCCCACTAGGCTTTTGGTACTCTGAGGAAAAGTGCTCCCCGGAGTCTCTAGTTCAGTAAAGGTGGACGTGGTTGTGTAGAGGCAGAGGGAGAGTAAAGTTGAGACAGGATTTATCAAACCAGATATCCAACCTCCCACTCTTAGTTTTCCAGTTCTTCCTGGTTTTCACATGGTATGGAGGATAACCAGAAATTCCCATGTGCTTCTGGAGGAAATTCAAAGGAAAGCAGCTGAAAACCAGAGGACTCCACATAGGATGGTCATGCTAAAGAATAAGGTGGCTCCTAAGCAGGCATTTCTAGATAACTAACCTATTTCAAGATCATCAAGAAGATGTGGTTGCAATGCGGAGGATCTCTAGAGCCAGCAAGATCTAAGATGAGGGCAAGTACACCAAGGGAGTAACTGGACTCTGACATCTAAAGTACAGACCACAAATTCTCCAGCTGCAGGCTGGGAGCAGATGCTAGCAAGATGCCCAGTGGCCAGGAAAGATGGAAATAGCTGCATCATTCAACAAGGACTCAAAGGATAGCCTAAGGAATCTCATGCAAACCAGCTACAAGTTCCTATCATCATGAAAACAGGTAAGGTTTCTTTTCATACCAAGCATACCTGTAAACTTCGTATAGGTAGTTTACATATGCTCTAACTTGGTGTAACTTCCCTACTGGCTCAGTTGGTAAAGAATCTGCCTGCAATGCAGGAGACCTCGGTTTGATCCCTGGGTTGGGAAGATCCCCTGGAGAAGGAAATGGCAACCCACTCCACTACTCTTGCCTGGAGAATTCCATGGACAGAGTAGCCTGAAAGGCTTCAGTCCATGGATTGCAAAGAGCTGGACATGACTAAGTGACTAAACTTCACTTTCTTTTCATACCTGTAAAAGGGGCTTCCCTGGTGGCTCAGTGCTAAAGAATCTGCCTGCTAATGCAGAAGACTCAAGTTTGATCCCTGGGTCGAGAATATCTCCTGGAGAAAGAAATGGCAACCGACTCCAGTATTCTGGTCTGGGAAATCCCACGGACAGAGGAACCTGGTGGGCTATAGACCATGGGGTCACAAAAGAGTTGCATATGACTTAGCAACTAAACAACAACAAATACCTATAAAAATTACTCAAAATTGAAAAAAAAAAGCAGGCATCTTTAATGGGAAGATGAATATTTTCTTCTTTTTTTAAATAAAGAGGATAAAATCACTGAGTAAAATAAAGAATATGATGTTTTAACTTTTCCATCTCTGAGTATCTGCAAATCCATTTGAAGAACTGATGTGGAAGTCACTAGAGACATTAGTAAGAGTTACAGTGAAACTCATTGGGCATGGAAACCATAGTAAAGTGGTTTGAGGAATAAGATGAGGAGATAGAGGAGGAAAAGAAATGTAGTTCAAAGGATTGGTAGACTTAGGATGGTTACCTGGAGTATGGAGGAAAGGATTTGGTTTATGTCGGTAAATAACTGAATACATTTAAATGTTAATGAGAGACAGACCAAAAGAGAGAGATTGAAAATTCAAAAAAATAAGGAAATTAATAGAAATGCAGAAAAGAAATACAGTAGAAAAAAATACAGGGGCACGTCAAACCTGAAGGAGAGGATGACCTTTTTAAACATAATACGGAAGAAAACTCTACAAGAAATACTAACTTGACCAGTTGCATGCATCAGAAATCATGTGACATAAAATTTAAAAGATAAAATATAGATGGTTTTAATATATAATAAGATTTTAAAAACTCAATAAGATGATGTGCAAGCATGTAAATTAAAAAATGGACAAGGGGAAAAGTGCAAATCAGTAGCTCATACAACTTATATCCAGGCTCACTTGTAATAAAAAGAAAATTAAATTAATAAGAAACAATCTTGCCTATCAAATTGGCAAAGACAAAAATTAAACTGTTTACTTCCTTTGTAATACATAAAACATTTTATAATTATTTTATAAATGGGTCTGTTCATTTATTTTCATCTCTTACTTGCCCACTAAACTGGACATTTTGAGAAAACAATAAAATTCCCATCTAGATAACCTTTGCATATTTTTAATTCCTTGTGCAATGTTGGGCCCTTAGTAGGTCCTCAATAGACATATATTAAATGAACAAATGCAAGCATGAATGAATGAATGTTGGGGATGGCACAAGGCCTTTGCATATCATTCTGGAAGAGCATCAATTGATACAGCCCACCAGGAGAGAAGCTTGAAAATATCTATAAAAGGTCAATGTCATATTTCTCAAACTAGAAAATACATTTTTAGGAATTTATTCAAAATAAATAATATCTGCATAATTTGGGATAAGGATATTCACCAAGTTATTTGTAATCTGATTACAATTTATAAATAGTTTAAATGTCCATTGGTAAATATCCAATTAAATAAATTATGGTACATAAGGTTAATCATAGACTAAGTAAACAGCCATTAGAAATATGATTTTTAGAATGTTTTATGGTATAGAAAAATGCTCAAATATATTGTTAAATGAGAAAATTACATTTTAAAACAATATATATGATACAACCCCAGCTTTGTTAAAAAAAATAAAAACTTCAGATATATAAAGTGACAAAAAGCACACAGCATTTATTTTCTTTGAGCTTTTTTCTATCTTCCAAAATTTCAACATGGGAAATGAAAAATATTTTAAATATGGTTTAAGAATTTCTTCTAGGACTCTTTAGAACTTGGAAAAATCTAAATTTCTTCCCACCATGTTTGGAAGAGAGGAAATTGATGGCCTATTTTTATAAATCTCAAATCATTCCTAATTACTCTAATTTTAATCCCAACCTTTAAAAATATTTGCACACAAAGTTTTTATTTTTTATTTTTACAGTACTATGTATATTTTTATCTATCCTTTAAAAAAAATTCTGCTCTTAGAATCATCTTAGTTACTTAAGTCTGACAACCTATTTAAGCCAAACTTAGAACCTTCATCTAAAGGATTTAAGGCAGATATAAAAATTTAATGACCTCATATTAATTACAGAATTTAACTGCAGTCTTTAAATAGAATTGTGTGTATTTTTATGACTCCCGTGGCCTTTATTAGCTAATAGAGTAATTCTGTTTTTGCAGTAACTCATTTGTGCTATTTGCATTAGATTAAAGCCTCTTTACAAAGTTTCCCTGTTTGGAAGATAAACCACTTTTATTTCTGTTTCCTGTTCTTTTCTAGAACAAGTGCCCTAATGCATATGCACAGGTGTTTATGATGCGTATTTCTAGCTCTTTCTGGCTCAGCATTGATACTGCTGCTTTAAGTGGCAATAGCATTCTTAGGCCAGGCTAGGGTAGTTTGTTTAGAAAATGTCACTTTCCCACTAAATTATATGACAGGCTGCATTTGT
This sequence comes from Cervus canadensis, assembly GCF_019320065.1. Classification (NCBI taxonomy): domain Eukaryota; kingdom Metazoa; phylum Chordata; class Mammalia; order Artiodactyla; family Cervidae; genus Cervus; species Cervus canadensis. The sequence continues at coordinate 5,448,828 of NC_057414.1, read as the reverse complement.
CTACATCTCCTTTAATCCTGACATTGTTTCCTCCATACAACCCACAACTCTTCTCATTTTGTCTGATTCATGACAGCAGTGTGATTAATTCAAACCATCATCCTAATCTTGGCCTAGATCTACCTGAGGTGATAAAGATGCGAGAGAAGCTCTGGAAGGCTATGGGACAAAATAAAAATGTGCACACTGTGGGTCGGATAATAATAGAACACTTGGCCGGCCTGAGGTTTAATCACTGAGGGGACCAGAACAGTCATCTGAACATCTCTCGGTATGTGGCACAGAGAGACGCCACAGTAAATATTTGTTTAGTTCATGGATGTTTAAAAGTAGGTAGTCAGCAGTAAATGAGTCTTGGGGGGTAGGAAAGAACAGTATGTAATGGAAAAGGGAGGGGATGGAAATTCCTAAAGATTTTCATAATTTTCCCTGGGTCTCAACAGGACTGCACCAGGCCCATGTTAGTATAATTTGGTGCTGAAAATTTTACATTTGTAATTTCACTGCTTTTTGCAATAACTCTGTGAAGCAGTGTGATTCTCCCTATTTTAGAGATGGCTAAACTGAGGCACAGAGAGGATGAGTGAGTGGCTGCACCAGAATTTGAACCTAGACTGCCCGACTCTCAGGAGAATCTCAAATCGCTACACAGATGGCTTGCAGAAGAACCCAGATGTTGAAGCAAGTTAAGTTGAGGATTAAAGCAAGCAGGTGCCAAGTTCTGATACAGATTCCCATATTCCCCAGTGGTCATAAGATTCCCACGAAGATTTAGTTCTGAACTACCAGCCTTTCCAACTCCGCCTGTGCTTAAAGCTCCATGTGATGTTTTGGTCCTCTAAATAACTGTTTTCTTTACCACTACTAGAAGATTCCCTAGAGGAGGAAATGGCAACCCCACTCCAGTATTTCTTGCCTGGACAATTCCATGGACAGAGAAGCCTTGCAGGCTACAGTCCACAGGGTCACACAGAGTCGGGCTTGACTGAGCACGCTTGTGCAAATACAGTAGAACTGATGAGTCTTGGTGATTTTACTCCTCGTTTCAGGGCCTGGGATGCCTTCCTTTATAGGCTCTACTTATCTTATTTATACAATAGAGCAAGATTCCATATCCGCTGCAAAGCCTTTCTTATTTCCCTGATCCTTTGGAACAACTCCCCTTACCGAACACCTAAAATTTAGTATCTGCCACTTGTTTTGAAGTTAACATATATCATCTTGTATTATCTTGAAGAAAATATAAAATATATACATACATATGGTAAAACTTAGACACTACAAATGGTACAGAGAATTGATATAAAATTTGATTTTACAGATGCCTCCTTTTGAATTAGATCCTAGGCACCTGGGAATCAGGAGCTCAATTACCTTTGTCCCCTCCTCCCAATAACTCAGGACAGCGGCCCACACATCGTGTCCTCCCTGTTGACCCTGATGCTACATGTAATTACAAACAACAGTCATAAAGGCCACAAAAGAGAAGGCAAGACCCACAGGGCATTCATAGGTACCATGTACTAGTTATCATTTTAAGTGCATCATCTCATTTATTCCTCCCAACAATCCTATGAGCTAGTAACAGAAGAGGAAACTAAGAGAAAGGATAAGTAACTTGCTCAAGGTCACATATCTCAGAGTGCTGACTCTTCTCACTGATTTTGTTTTAGAAAACATAGCTTTTATTTTTAAATTAAAGTGCTAAAATGTTGACAAGAAAGGTTTTTATCATTAATTTTAAGTGAATTAATGAACAGTTTTAAAATTTATTAGTTTTAGCAGTTCCGTAGTTAAGATTTTGCCTTCTAAAGCAGGGGGTGCAGATCTGATACCTGGTTGGGGAGCCAAGATGCTAAGATGCTTCGTGGTCAAAAAAACAAACAAACAAGCAAAAAACCCAAAACATAAAACAGAAGTGGTATTGTAACAAATTCAACCAAGACTTTAAAAATGGTCCACATTTAAAAAAAAAATCTTTAAAACATTTTTGTAAGTTTTAATTTCATAGTCAGTAAATGTCAATAGATAAAAGTCACATAAGTGGGAGCTCTGTAGCATCTGCAATAATCTTGAAAGTATAAAATAGTCCTGTGATCCAAGCATTTGAGAAGCAAGACTTGCCTGAGACGATCTGACCTCTTAAATGCTCTCTCATCTCATTTCTCACCACTTGCCACCTTGCTCAGTCTCTCTGACCGCTTGCCTGTTCTAAGAACATGACAGCCTCATTTGTCTCTCAGTCATTTTGTACTTGCTGTTGCCTCAGATTATTTGCAGCACTTGCTCCTTCACCTTCAAGTCCAACTTTGAATGCCATCTTTTCAGACAGACTTGACCATATCACTTAAAATTTCAACTCCTTTACTCCCTAGCGCCCTTCCGCACTTAATGTTTCTCCTTAAACCTTGTATCAGTTTGCTGGGGCTGCCCTAACAAACCACCACAAATTGGGTGACTTTGCAGAAACTGCTTTTCTCATAGTTCTGGAGACTAGATTTCATTACTACTCATTATAATTTAAGGGCTTATTTATACAAAAGCAATTCTTCTTGCTAGAGATGTGGATAATATGCCTATGACTGGATACATCTAACTCTTCATTTTTTTCTCCCTTCTATCACATTTCTTCTTAATTTTGTCAGTCTGCATTGAAATTGACTCTAATATATTCAAAACCCCCCCCCCCCCCCCCACTGTACCATGAGGTAATAAATTTTCGTCTTTGGCTAATTGGATCAATAAGGCATTCGGGGACAATATCCACTTGATGGATAGCGAGTCTGAGATCAAGGTGTTGGCAAGGTTGATTCCTTCTGAGGATTGTGAAAATGAAAGTTGCTCAGTTATGTCCAACTCTTTGCACCCCCATGGACTATACAGTCCATGGAATTCTTCAGGCCAGGATTCTAGAGTAGGTAGCCTTTCCCTTCTTCAGGGGAATCTTCCCAACCCAGGGATAGAACCCAGGTCTCCTGCATTGTGGGCAGATTCTTTACCAGTGAGTCACAAAAGAAGCCCAAGAATACTGGAGTGGGTAGCCTATTCCTCCTCCAGAGGATCTTCCCGACCCAGGAATCAAACCAGGGTCTCCTGCACTGCAGGTGAATTCTTTACCAACTGAGCTATCAGAGGATTGTGAGGGCAAATCCACGCCATGCTTTTCTTCTAGCTTCTGGTAGTTTGCTGGAAATCTTTGACATTCCTTGACTTGTAGGAAATGTCGATCCTGCCTTCATCTTCACATGATGTTCTGTGTGTGTGTGTAAATTTCCATTTTTTATAAGGACACTGGTCATACTGGATTAGGGCCCATGATAATGGCTTCACCTTAACATGATCATCTACAAAGACCCTATTTTCAAATGAGGTCCCATTCACAGGCAACGAAGGTTAGGACTTCATCTTTTCAGGGTAACAATTCAAGCCATAATAACCCTTGACAATACCTTACATACTATAAAACTTTTGTTTGCTTGTTATTGCAAGTATTCTCCCCTTAGAATTTTTATTCCTTGGACTCAGAGTTTGCTAATTCACTATTCTATGACCAGAGAATAAAACTGTACCAGCATATAGTAGTGCTTTAATGAATATGTATGGAATGAATGAGCTATAGCCATTTGGTGGAGCAGGAAGCTGGACAGGAGGATATAAGATAACATGAAACCAGTGTGTGCTTGCTGAGTTGCCTCAGTCGTGTCTGACTCTGTGACCCCATGGACTGTCACCCACCAGGCTCCTCTGTCCATGGCATTCTCCAGGCAAGAATACTGGAGTGGGTTGCCATGCCCTTCACCAGGGGATCTTCCCAACCCAAAGATCAAATGATGCACATCTCTTATGTCTCGAGCATTGGCAGGTGGGTTCTTTACCACTAGCACCACCTGGGAAGTCCAACATTAGACCAGTAGTTGAGACCTAAATCAAAGATGGCCTTGTGCTCTTAATACACTTAGGAATCTGTGTAGGTATATCCCAAGTGTCCTTATAAAGACTGGCCTGCTTTACTGTGCTAAATGCTATCACTATATACTTGGATGATTTCTCCTAATAATTAAATTGCATTTTAGTGATTAAACACTTTTGCATTATTGACTTCTCATACAATTCTATATTTTACCAACAGTCTATACATTTACTATCACTTAGAAATTTCAAAACAGTTTTTTATCATTTAGGGCCCTACTTAAAACAAGAACAATTTTTTCTGCTAGAGATGTGGATAAGACCAAATACGTTTAACTGTTATTTTTTTCTCTATCAGATTCCCTCTCAATTTTGTTACCCTGCATTGGAGATATATATATATCCAAAACTCTCCCGCCCCTCTGTTGTACCATGAGTAAGAAATTTTAATCTTTGGCTAATGAAATCAATCAAGCGTTTAGGGGGCAATGCCCACTTGATTGATATAATCAGCTGAGTCTGTGCACTTGGTAATCTAGGCCCCATCAGAGGGAAAAAACCAAAAAGAACACAACAGCAGCAGTTTAAATTGAACAAATGTGTGGGTTTTAAAATTACTCTCACGTCAGAGTTCGACATACAATTTAGGGAATAAGTCACCTTTTTTGGATATTTTCTGCTAGAGACTTCTAAGCTGTAAATTAGCATTCTTAAAAGCAGTCTTTTTAGTTTAGCTTAATGACCCTGAACCCAAGCAAAGTCATTCAGTCTCTAGCAGATGAAAATGAAGCGAAACAGCCCACTGACTGGGTCAGGGGAAACGTGTTCCAGGGGCTTGCACAGGTTTTCTTCTATAGGTTTTTTTTTTTTTTTTTCTTTTTTCCAGAATGACTGAAGAGAAAGCATTTAGATGTAATATAATATGTTCAGTCCTTCAGGCCTGGAAGGAAACTTTTAAATCTGGGAAGGACTAAGAGGTTATCTAACTGAGCCTCTATATATTTACAGACTAGGAGGTATAAGTCCAAAGAGTAAAGTGATTCCCCTGAGGTCCTTTGGCTTTAAGAGGATGGCAGCAGGAAGGTCTGGTGCCTAGGAGGACGTTTGTGAAAAACCTTAGCCTGTGACCTGTTTTCCATGATGATCCTAATTTTAATTATGCAGTAAACTGCCCCTGCCACAATTTACATACCTCCATTTTATCCCCCAATTTACCAATAATTTTCAAATTTGAATGCTGCACACAGTTTCACTGTCAGATGATATATTGCTAAGAAAGAGTGCTTGATGGGGGACAGCCTGGCATCTCTTTTCAGAACAGCCATGACAGGTAGAAGGGCAAATAGTCTATAGTCATTTTTCCCTAGCAGGTAAAGTGTGCACTTTTAAACTCATTCACTCTTGCAAATATTGATAGTATTTTCACATTCTGCTCAAGTAAAACCTGAGGGGATAATTCGAACCTCAGTTATAAGGCTTACACTGAATAAGATCTATACTCTTGTGATTCTGAAGTCTTAAATGTGTGTTTTAGGCATTCACCCTGCACCTCCCCTTAGCTCCCCCAAAGACATTTCTTAAAAGTGAGGGTATCTGTGATTTAAATCTCAAAAAACAAGTGACTGCATTTCCAAAAATCTATTCTTCCTTTATGCTCAAGCTTGGAACTTTCATAATATTATTAACATATAGTAACACAGTATTTACTACCATATTAAATATTTAACACTTTCACAAATAGTAATACAAAGTTCTAATGTAGTATTTAGTACTTTCACAAAAGTTCTTGCTTAAAAAGCTACTCCCTGGCTTTACTAATTATAAACTGGGAAGACCCAGAGGGATGGGATGGAGAGGGAGGTGGGAGGGGGGATTGGGATGGGGAACACATGTAAATCCATGGCTGATTCATGTCAATGTATGGCAAAAACCACTACAATATTGTAAAGTAATTAGCCTCCAATGAATAAAAATAAATGTAAAAATATATAAATAAAATAAATTTCTATTGTGTAGCCTAAAAAAATTATATACATATATATATTTATTCTTGAGATAGCACATAATAATAAGTTCCATGACACAAAAAATAGCAGGTCTGGATCTACCTATTAAAACCTGAAGGAACTCTTTTTTACACATAAGTTAAATTTTCTAAACAAACTATTTCAAAATGAATCAACCAGGTTTCCCTGATGGCACAGTGGTAAACAATCCATCTGCCCGTGCAGGAGACACAGGTTCGATCCCCGGTCTGGGAAGATCCCACATGCCATGGAATAACTAAGCCCGTTCGCCACAGCCGATGAGCCTGTGCTCTGGAGCCCGGAAGTCACAAGTGCTGAGCCCACCTGCAGCAACTCCTAAAGCCCGTGAGCTCCAGGGCCTGTGCTCCACCACGCGGGAAGCCGCCATGAGAAACCCTCGGACCACAAACGCGCCCCCACTCACGCCAACCAGGGGAAAAGCCTGCCCAGCAACGAAGACCCAACACAGCCAAAAATGAACACACAAAATCATTTAAAAAGGTGAATCGATCTCTGACAGGATTAAAAATACTCTTGCAACATGTTTGTTCTACATAGGAAGGCACATTAAATACTTGCTAATTCCCCTGGAAACAAGAGAAAAGCCATACCTTCACCAACACCTACAATAGGCAAAATTTTATTTCAGGCATTGTCAAGGATACAACGGAATATAGGGCATAGTTGTTACATAGGGCGATCTCTATAAGAACTTATTAAATATGCATAAGTATTAATAGAAAAGTAGCAATATATAAGAATGACCATCCCTAAGCCACTACTAGGGTAAAAATGACCATATATCACTGCTTATCTAGTACCCTTGTATCTATGTTTACCTTTTCGCCTCAATGGTCACAAGAGCAGAAATAAACAACTCTTCTCAAAATGGATAAAAATCAAGTAGAAGATAAAATGCATGAAATTTACACTTGTAAACTTGGAAGTAAATGGGCCCAGTGGACTCTCCTCTTCAAATTGTTTTTAGGGAAGCATCTGAGATTTCACATGGGACTTAACCTACTCTGAGAAACAAAATCACACAGAGAACAGAAAAAGTCAGGGGAGGTCATCATTCAGAAGACAAACACATCACAAATACTGGGGTGCAGATAATGTAATTTAGATGTGGAAGTCAGAAAACTCAACATTGACATGTACTTTATAGGTGGGAAAGTATATGCATGACACAATGCATGTCCCCAGTTATGACAGCCAGTCCTCTTTGACACAGGCTGGAAAAGCATCAAAGAGACGATAAGAGGTAAAGCTGATTTTAAAAGGGGAAGTGGATGAGGCTCCTATACAGAAAGAAAGAGGCAACTTAGGAAGCATGGATGTATTGAAGGCAATAATTCCTAAATATAAACATTGCTTATAACAGTGAATACCAGGACAATGGTCCATTAAAAACCCCAGAATTTTTACCAGTTAATACTTAGAAAAAGTTTTCTTTTATTGTACCTCTTAATTTATTGAGAGCCTACTATGTGCAAGGCATATCAGTTCAGTTCAGTTGCTCAGTCGTGTCCGACTCTTTGTGACCCCATGAATCGCAGCACGCCAGGCCTCCCTGTCCATCACCAACTCCCGGAGTCTACTCAAACTCATGTCCATCGAGTCAGTGATGCCATCCAACCATCTCATCCTCTGTCATCCCCTTCTCCTCCTGCCCCCAATCCCTCCCAGCATCAGGGTCTTTTCCAATGAGTCAACTCTGTATAGCCACTGGTTTAAAAAAAAATTACAAAGAAGGTATCTGCTTTTATAGCTTAATATCTGATAGTAGAGGTAGGTGTTAAAAAGAGAAATAAGCAAACACAAAATCACAAGTCTATGGGAGTGAATAATAACAGGGACTGGTTAAGTTAGATTCACACCTGATAGTTAAATTAATCCCTGAAGGATGGCTGCAAGTTTCTAGGAGAAGGGAGATGAAACTGCATTTCAACTGAAGAACTAGCATTTTTTTTAAAATCTTGGATTTTTACGGCATAAAAGTATCTAAGCCTTAAATAGGAAATGGGGAAAATAAATCAAAATTATCAGGAGCAAACAACTAGAACATCTTTAAAGGAAACATATTTATAGAAGTTAAGTCAGAAGATTATTGCCCTTGACCAAAGGTCACTGCCAATATATCAAAAATCTGTTAAAAAAAGAAAAAAAAAGTTTAAATAGTTAAGCTGAGATTGGCATTCTGTGACACAACTAGGCAGTAAACTTGAAGGAATATTTTCCCCTCAAATCCTCTCCTCTGAAATAGTGATGAGATCACAAGAAACAGAATACATATATTTAAAAAGTAAATAAAATAGAAATTCAAAATTTCAAAAGTATAATATCTTTAAGGGAACAGAATGAACATTCCAAGGTAAATAAAGGAGGAAATATATTCTATTCCTATTCTTGATGTTTTCAGTTCTGGAGTCATAACTTATGCCACATGATTCCTTCGGGTAGGAAAAAGTAACTGGTGGAAATATCATCTCAGAATGACCAGTTTTGGCTAGAGGAGATTGTACCTGCTAAATATTTATAGGATTATTTCAAGCACTCTGTTTTGGGTTGGAGCTGGAACCAAACCACACATGAAAAATACCGTGTTACAAAATGTACATAGCCAAACTGAAGTAGTTCATTTCATTTAAAAAGCACCTTAAAATAAAATAAATCACTTTTGATTGCTCAAGAGTGGATATGATTTATTAATATGTACAATTATCAGAAATTTCCTACCAGAGGAAGAAATGATAAGGGATGTATATTTTTTGTCCTAAAATTAGGTTCCCATGTCGACTCTGGGAAAGCCCTTGGACCTCTCTGACATTCCATTTTCCTTATCTATCAAAATCAAATTATAGGTTTGAATTAGTTGTTGATCTTCTCCACCTCCAAAATTTTCTGATTCTATCATATGAATTCCCTACTTTGGTTAAAACCCATTCTCCTTTCTTCAAGTATTTCTTACTAGGTAGATGCTTGGCATTCAGCAATAAATGACACTTCCCTCAGCAAGCCCAGTTTGGCAGTGGGATGACTGACCAGGAAACAGATTCTCATGATATAAGGTGCTATGTGCCTGGGTGTTATGATAGAATCTAGGAAGAGTTCCTGCTCCAGTTAAGGAAGTAAGGAACACACAATTATTTGGGCAAATACAGCTTTATAGCAACTAAACTGTGCTCTCCTGAATTATTTTCTTAGTTCCTCAGTAGACAGGTAATTTTTATATGGGTTGAAAAGTGCTACTTCTCTAGAGAAGAGTTTCTGAAACTGGGGGGACTCTGAGGACAAATACTAGTGGTCAGCATCTTATTCTAGGCCTTGGCAATGCTCAGAAGCACATTCATACTGAAAACTTAACTCCTCATCTTCTGAACATGCATCAGGGCACACACACAGTGCCTTTTGACCTATTCAATTCCCAGCCACCGAGTTACCAATGAAATAGGTCAGGTCTCCCAATCAAATATTTGAAGGTGCCATCTTCTGAGATAAGAGTTATATCACAAGCAGTCTTATCCCAAAGAACCTCCTTTGTGGCGGGGGGTGGGGAGGGGAGGAGAAAGAGTGTGAGTGTGTGTGAGTGTGTGTGTGTGTGTGTGTGTGTGTGAAGTAATCTAATCTGAGACAGGGACTGTTTTTAAGTCTGGACCACTGATGTATTTGGAAAATGACCCTGATTTGTCTGCAAGAGCAATGCTTGCTAATTTCATTCTTCCACCTTTCTGGAGGTGCCTGGGGTCCATCCAATAGGGCGTAATTATCACATCACACTAATCAAAGGCTGAGGGACAATGGCCATTTTAAGAGGTCATTTCCAATTCAGGGGGAAATATTAAATGGCTTTAATCTGTTTGGGCGACTAAGATCAATACAAATTTGTTCCATTTTTTTCTCCAAAGCACTTATTGCCATCTAATATTCATTTTATGTATTTAGTGTATTTAATGTTGCCTCAACTAGAATATATGCTCTCTAAGGGTAAGAATTTTTGCTTTATTTACTGTTATATGCTCTGAAACTTAGATAGTATATAATGCATGACAGTTGATCAGTAAATATTTATTGACTGACTGACTGAATGAATGTTGCTAAACCAGCAGAGACTCAACATCTGACTTCATCTCTAGGTGGATTCTGGTAGGATGAAAAATCTGTACCTATGAATGGCTGCACAACTGTGGTAGAGTAGGCAACTAGGTCACTCTTTTTTTTTTTTTTTTAATTAAATATATGTACTCTTTTTTGAAGGATGAAAAACAAAATTGGGGCTGTTTATATTATTTTGAGCAGCTACCAAAGGAGGTTGAGTAACTCATTAGCTCTGGAAAAGGAACCACAGTCTTGTTAGAGGACATTAAGACAACCAATAGAGGAAGGCGCTTGAGAGTTAAGGGGTCTGCCAGGGCAGGCTCCAAGAGGGAGATACTACCTGAACTCACATAGGGAGTTTGTGCAGGTGTTAGGGAAGCAAAAGGGTGTGGCATGGGGAAGAGCATTAGCAGTAAGGAGGAGGTGAGAAAAAAGAGAATCTTATGAGTTTGGGCAATTTCAAGTCTAACCATGTGCTGGAATACAGATATGGGAAAAGGATAAGGGATGAACTGGAGCTTAAATGAGAGGCACAACATATAAGGCCTTGGATGCTGAGCCAAGAAGGCTGGCTTTTCCCTGAAAGTCAGTGTGGAGTAGTGAGGATCAGAGTCAAGGTATAGTGTAAGAAAGATCCCCCTGGTGACAGTGTGGATAAAGCACTGAAGCGGACTTAAGCCTGGGACACACCACCCACTTAGGAGGCTGCTGCAATCCTGGTGAGAGATGACAGTGGCCTGAGGAAGATAGTGTGTCTGGGGAAAAGCATGTGGATTTCAGAGTGATTAAAGAGGTGGAATGGACTCAGTGGCTGATTAGGTGTGAACAGTAAGAGCTGCTTTCTGCATACACAGATGGTGATTCCAAGATGAGAATATTAGAGAAGGATAATACTAGAATGCTCTACAGATACACAGTGCATGATTTTTCTCTATCCCTGGCTTTTTCACATAAACTCTAAACCTTAGATGACAAATTCCTTAACCCCTTTTCTCCATCTACATAAGGGTTTTCACAACATCTACTACATAGGTTTAGAGCAAGAAACACGACTTGCACAGATAGAATCAAACTAGTTGGGACTGAATTCTGTCCCCAGAAGAGCAATGCTCTCATCTGCAGTTTTCCCATCTCCCCGGTGAGGACAAAAAAGCTAAATGGTTATTTGTCGCAGAGCTCAAATAAAATAATGGAGGCCTCAAGAGTATATCTCAAATACTCAGGAGCTATTACTAGTATAATCATCACATGTGTGTTCAAAGGAAATGGCATATTACAAACCATTCTGTCCATTTCGTGGGTCAGTTTAGTGGCTTGGTATACTTGGGAAAGGGCAGTGAGTGGATTTTTAACAATGAACAGGAAACAACTGGCTAGAATTGAGATTCAGCAGCCAATGTGTGGCAGGAAACAGTGGGTCAGGACTGTGGCTGGCTAACAGTAAATCTGTATTTACGGCCAAGGCAAAGTCTCTAGAGGGCTCGACGTGGCAAGGGAAGTGGGTAACAGCACTTGCTAAAACTTAAAGCGCTTCCACTCAGGCCCAACAAAACATGAGGTCAACATCACTGGGAGCTGAGAAGTCTCCTGTACTTATTAAACGCTCACCCAAAGCAAAAAGTGGAAGTGTCTCACTGAATTTCTCTTTTGGAATTTCTACTAAGGATGCTGGTCTGCCCAAAGGAAGTTCATACCAATGGTAGAGCTGAACGGAGCGAGGCACCAGAGAAATAAAAACACTGCAAAATGTTCCACAGCCTCATTCTAATCAGACTGTGGGCCCAGGCCATGCAAGGGTGGGGGGCTTGTGATGAGAAGCACGGATTTTCAGCACAGAGTATGTTTTTGGCTGCAACTGTGTAGGCTATGGCAGCTTACCAGACAGCCAGGAAATTCTGCGGTGGTTTGGGGCCCGGTAATTCATTGGTGGCTTATAAATGTTTAGAAGGCTCAACTTTCTCCTGTGGTTTTGAAACTATGCTGTTTTGACATGCTTCATAAGAAACTGCCTAAGTATGGTTATTTAATCTCCTTTTGTAGACTTTTTTTTTCCATTTATTTTTATTAGTTGGAGGCTAATTACTTTACAATATTGTAGTGGTTTTTGTCATATATTGACATGAATCAGCCATGGATTTACATGTACTCCCCATCCCTTTTTGTAGACTTTTTAAGAACTCACAACCATATTTCTACCATGAAAAAAATAGCCCCATGTATTCGCAGTGAAACTGAGTTTCTGTGAATGAGGTTTCAGCAGTGCTGGTGGGCATACTTTTTAGAGGTGACATGATCAAATTGTGTGTGAGTCTGTGTGTGTCTTTAAAATGTTGCCCCTCCATCTTGCATTCATTATTACAGTAGACATTTTATAGCTCAAGCAAGTTTGGGAAACACCAATTTGTTCTCAAGGTTATTATCAACAGATGTTTTATTATTTTGATCACACAAGACAAGTCAGTTAAAAAGACCTGCTGTATGTGGGGCAACCAACATAAAATAATCTCAAAGAATGAAAGAATGTTTCCACCATATGGTTGAGTCTGCATGTGGCTATAAATTGTGCATGATGGATGTGAACTGGGTTAATATTCAATTTCCTTTCTCAGAATCCCAAGAATGACACATAGCCTTCTAAGACTAATTCATTAATTCAATAACCCTGAGATTTAAAAAGTAACTGATTTCACAGCCAGCACTGCCTTCACTTAATGTCCTCACCCTTCCTTCCCTACAGAGCACAAATGCAGACACCAAGTTCAAGTTGAGAAACATCCCTTTGGAAACCAGAGGCAAGAATTCTCACATCAGCTGTTCAAATGCCAAGCTTTCCAGAGGGAAAATCACCATGCCATGTGAAACAACACAGTTGGCTTTGACAGTGGGTGGAGAGACACTGAAATGATAGAGCAAGAGGTTCTTTGGGGGAAATTTTAGCATCAAACCCATCTCCATTCAGATTTCTGCTCTAGCCCCTTGCTAAATGTGCAATCTTGAACAAATCACTGTATCACTCAATGCCTCAGTTTGCAAGATAGTATGATGATCATGACTTCACAGAGTTACTGCCAGAAAGATTACAGAAAGTAATACAATACATAAGTTCAGATTTATATATAGCCCAGATTTCCAGAAAATTTACCCATATATTTGAAAAAGAACTCCTCTCCTTATTCAGAAATACAATACAGCCGAATCTCAGCGGTGCATAGATTGTCCAGGCAAAGCAGTGTACTGTGTTTTAACTACATCCTTAAGTGTTGGCACAGGATGTGGTCCATTCACCTAAAAGCATCCTTATAGGCACTGCAAACATGAGAGACTGCTCTGAAAAGCACGTGTTGTAATTTCTGTCAGAATAGCCCAGACTGAATACAGCCTGTCCCTAATGTAACATGCTTGAAGAGAAGGCGGTTAAATAACACTGACATGAGTTTAATTTTGAAGCAGTAATAAACAGCCCTTGTAGAATACCTTGGCACTTGTAAATTTTATCGCTAAAGGCAGACACAGAGAAACATGCTACGAACTAAGAAACATTCACTTTAAAACGTGGTCAGTGCAAAGACCTGAGATTTTACTTCACCACTGTAAAGTCTACATGGTTATCACTCACCTCGATCCAGATATCCTGGAATGTGAAGTCAAGTGGGCCTGAGGAAGAATCACTATGAAAAAAGCTAGTGGAGGTGATAGAATTCCAGTTGAGCTATTTCAAATCCTAAGAGATGATGCTGTGAAAGTGCTGCACTCAATATGCCAGCAAATTTGGAATAATCAGCAGTGGCCACAGGACTGGAAAAGGTCAGTTTTCATTCCAATCCCTAAGAAAGGCAATCCCAAAGAGTGCTCAAACTACTGCACAATTGCACTCATCTCACATGCTAGTAAAGTAATGCTCAAAATTCTCCAAGCCAGGCTTCAGCAATACGTGAACTGTGAACTCCCAGATGTTCAAGCTGGTTTTAGAAAAGGCAGAGGAACCAGAGATCAAATTGGCAACATCCCCTGGATCGTCGAAAAAGCAAGAGAGTTCCAGAAAAACATCTATTTCTGCTTTATTGACTATGCCAAAGCCTTTGACTGTGTGGATTACAACAAACTGTAGAAAATTCTTAAAGGGATGGGAATACCAGACCACCTGACCTGCCTCTTGAGAAATCTGTATGCAGGTCAAGAAACAATAGTTAGAACTATTAGAACTGGACATGGAACAACAGACTGGTTCCAAATTGGGAAGGGAATAAGTCAAGGCTGTATATTGTCACCCTGCTTATTTAACTAATATGTAGAGTACATTGTGAGAAATGCTGGACTGGATGAAACACAAGCTGGAATCAAGATTGCTGGGAGAAATATCAATAACCTCAGATATGCAGATGACACCACCCTTATGGCAGAAAGTGAAGAAGAACTAAAAAGCCTCTTGATGAAAGTGAAAGAGGAGAGTGAAAATGGTGGCTTAAAACTCAACATTCAGAAAACTAAGATCATGGCATCTGGTCCCATCACTTCATGGCAAATAGATGGGGAAACAGTGGAAACAGTGACAGACCTTATTTTTTTGGCTTCAAAATCACTGCAGATGGTGACTGCAGCCATGAAATTAAAAGACGCTTGCTCCTTGGAAGAAAAGTTATGACCAACCTAGACAGCATATTAAAAAGCAGAGACATTACTTTGTCAACAAAGGTCCATCTAGTCAAAGCTATGGTTTTTCCAGTAGTCATGTATGGATGTGAGAGTCAGACTATAAAGAAAGTTGAGTACCGAAGAATTGATGCTTCTGAACTGTGGTGTTGGAGAAGACTCTTGAGAGTCCCTTGGACTGCAAGGAGATCCAACCAGTCCATCCTAAAGGAGATCAGTCCTGGGTGTTCACTGGAAGGACTGATGCTAAAGCTGAAACTCCAATATTTTGCAAAGAACTGACTCACTGGAAAAGACCCTGATGCTGGGAAAGATTGAAGGCAGGAGGAGGAGGGGTTGACAGGGGATGAGATGGTTGGATGGCATCACCGACTCAAGGGACATGAGTTTGAGTAAACTCCGGGAGTTGGTGATGGACAGGGAGGCCTGGCGTGCTGCAGTCCACGGGGTCGCAAAGAGTTGGACGTGACTGAGCGACTGGACTGAACTGAAAGTCTGTATGAAAGAACACTTTTCAAGCTTATGTCATAGACAGTTATAGAAAATAAGACAGAGAGTCTGGTCATCACTCCATGTAACAGATCTCCCTGAAGTAATGGCTCTAATTCACACGCCTGGCTCCCTTACTAACCCCTAAGCTCTCTGAAGGAAGAGACTGTATCATGTACTACTTGTTCACAGCGTCTAATACACCTGGGAGAGAAGAGATGCTCAAGTAATGCCTGCTGAGGGAAAAAGCATAAATTTCAGGCATCACACAACACTTATCTGTAGAATGAAAGAAAAAATTTAGGAGAGAAAGTAATAATCAGGAGCATTGCCAGAGGAAGAAGATCATGTGGGAAATAAAGACATGCGGACGCTGTGGTCCTTCAATAGTAGAAAGAGTCTGGGGATGAAGTAGATGTTGATATTATTTTGGTAAAATTCAAGGCCGCTCACGTGAAGAGAACTAGACCAGTAACAAAAATAACTGCCAGGTCTTGTTTTAAATACTTCATTTTATATTTATGAACACATTCAGTCTTCACAACAATCCTATGAGGGTGGTGTTGTTATTATCCCTATTTTACAGATGAGTATAGCAAGACTCAGTGACTTGCTCACATTCACAAAGGTAACCAGTGTTAAAGCCACCGTTTGATCTCAGGCTAAAGTGCTGTAAAGTCCACACTTGAAATACTTTCCAATGCTGGTAAAACAATTTGGTAGAAATTACTAGAAGAGAGTCAAATCAATATAAGAATTACTTTTCAAACAGTAATGTTCAAAATTTAGAGGGTTAAAAGGCTTTCCCCCTTATTGGAGTTACAAGATAAAAACTTGTTATTTCGATGTGCTTCCCATGAGTCTAAACATTCATGATAGTTATTTTTCAACACATGTATATGGAATTTAGAAAGATGGTAACTATGACCCTATATGCGAGACAGCAAAAGAGACACAGATGTAAAGACAGACTTTTGGATTCTGTGGGAGAAGGCGAGGGTGGGATGATTTGAGAGAATAGCACTGAAACATGTATATTACCATATGTGAAATAGATCGCCAGTCCAGGTTCGATGCATGAGACAGGGTGCTCAGGGCTGGTGCACTGGGATGACCCTGAGGGATGGGATGGGGAGGGAGGAAGGAGGGGGGTTCAGAATGGGGGACACATGTACACCCATGGCTGATTCATGTCAATGTATGGCAAAAACCACTACAAAATTATAAAGTAATTAGCCTCCAATTATAATAAATAAATGAATTAAAAAAAAAACTGAATGAGGTATTAGGCCCAGGGTTTTAAAATTCTATACAAACAAACAAAAATCCAAACTTTAAAATAAAAGCTTTTGCACAACAAAGGAAACTATAAGCAAGGTGAAAAGACAGCCCTCAGATTGGGAGAAAATAATAGCAAACAAAGCAACAGACAAAGGATTAATCTCAAAAATATACAAGCAACTCCTGCAGCTTAATTCCAGAAAAATAAATGACCCAATCAAAAAATGGGCCAAAGAACTAAACAGACATTTCTCCAAAGAAAACATACAGATGGCTAACAAACACATGAAAAGATGCTCAACATCACTCATTATCAGAGAAATGCAAATCAAAACCACAATGAGGTACCATTACATGCCAGTCAGGATGGCTGCTATCCAAAAGTCTACAAGCAATAAATGCTGGAGAGGGTGTGGAGAAAAGGGAACCCTCTTACACTGTTGGTGGGAATGCGAACTAGTACAGCCACTGTGAAGAACAGTGTGGAGATTCCTTAAAAAGCTGGAAATAGAACTGCCATATGACCCAGCAATCCCACTGCTGGGCATAAACACCAAGGAAACCAGATCTGAAAGAGACACGTGTACCCCACTGTTCATCGCAGCACTGTTTATAATAGCCAGGACTTGGAAGCAACCTAGATGCCCATCAGCAGACAAATGGATAAGGAAGCTATGGTACATATATACAATGGAATATCACTCAGCCATTAAAAAGAATTCATTTCAATCAGTTCTAATGAGATGGATGAAACTGGAGCCCATTATACAGAGTGAAGTAAGCCAGAAAGATAAAGACCACTACAGTATACTAACGCATATATATGGAATTTAAAAAGGTGGTAATGATAACCCAATATGCAAAACAGAAAAAGAGACACAGATGTACAGAACAGACTTTGGGACTCTGTGGGAGAAGGCGAGGGTGGGATGATCTGAGAGAACAGCATTGAAACAAGTATACTATCAAGGGTGAAACAGATCACCAGCCCAGGTTGGATGCATGAGACAAGTGCTCGGGCCTGGTGCACTGGGAAGACCCAGAGGGATGGGATGGGGAGGGAGGCAGGAGGGGGGATCGGAATGGGGAACACATGTAAATCCATGGCTGATTCATGTCAATGTATGGCAAAAACCACTACAATATTGTAAAGTAATTAGCCTCCAACTAATAAAAATAAATTTAAAAAAAGAAAAGAAAAGAAAAGACAGAGGTTAAGAGAGAGCTAAAAAAAAAAAAAAAAGGAAGAGCAAGTTTAAATGATTTGGGAGATTTCAAATCTAACTTGACATGGGAGAAAGTTTTCTTCTGATTTCAGCTTAAGTTTAGAAATTAATGAACCACATTTTGATATTTTTAGTTTTACCTCCAATGAGTGTTCATTTGAAGGACTGATGCTGAAGCCGAAACTCCAATACTTTGGCCACCTGATGTGAAGAGCTGACTCATTGGAAAAGACCCTGATGCTAGGAAAGATTGAAGGCAGGAGGAAAAGGGGATGACAGAGGATGAGATGGTTGGATGGCATCACCAACTCAATGGACATGAGTTTGAGTAAACTCCGGGAGTTGGTGATGGACAGGGAGGTCTGGCGTGCTGCAGTCCATGGGGTCGCAAAGAGTCAGACACAACTGAGCGACTGAACTGAACTTACCTGAATAAACCAATTATTTGGATTTGTTTGCTATTAAAACAAAACCCAACAATAAGAGTTGGAGAGAAAAGAGCAAGGCTGGATGTTAAAGATGTGATTTAGACTGGCCTTTGCTCTGTATTGAGTGATCTTGCAAAACCCATGTCAATGTTTTCTGAGCCCTCATTTGCTCATTTTTAAAATGAGTGGCAAATTTTCTTTTCCTAATTCATAGGGTAGTTTGCAAGATGAAATGGTATCTGAAAAATATTTGAAAATAATTAAACAATATTGAAGCATGAGATGCATCATAATTATATGTTATATTAGTTGAAAGAAGTAATAAAACTGTATGCATAGTAGAACAAATTTTGGCTTCATAAAACATAGATATACTCTCAGAAGGAAAGTTTTAAAAATACAGTTGGAACACGGCTTGAATTGGATTTACTGAATCAGAAGAATATCAAATTTGCAAGATGTGATGTTGTTTTTGTTGTTTTTCCCAAGTTAGGGTAGCATTATTGAGCCGTGAGTAAAGTTTAAGCAAATGGTGGGGAAAGGCGCATGACTTACTGCTCAAACATTAAGAAACAGTCCCACAGAGAAAGAAATTCCTCTCCATCCACCTTCTACTGTCTCTGTCTTTATCTTGAAGTTGCTTTCAACTTTCCAATGTGAGTCAAAGACATTTTGCCATTGGGCTTGTTGTTTCCTTTTAATAAACGTATAAGACTTGAGGGCAATCTGAATATATCATGGCTGGTTTGAGAATATTCTAAAAAAGTCTTCCATATTTTTTCTGCTTACTGATGGCACCACATTTGAAGACAGCTCAACCAGTTCTGCCACATACAAATTTTGTGATTATGGATAAATGATGTAACTTCTTTGACCTACAGTCTTCTTCTTGGTAAAAGAGAGGCTCTAAAACTTATGTCATAGACTGTTAAAATTTGAGATGATCAAAAAAGAGTAAACAACATACAAAGCTAAACTTTCAGTAAATGATACTGATATACTTAGTGTGGCACCAGCATTAGAGGGAGCAAGAACATTGGCTCCAGCTTAAGAGAAGGTCCTATCTATCTATCCAGCCATCCAACTATAAACACATGTAAATACATAAAAATACATGAAAGAAATATATATATATATATATAATGTATGCAAAATTTATACATGTATGTGAGTGTGTATATAAACATGTCTGTGTACACAACACACCATCAGGATGAAACACTAATCTCTGTATCTTGTCAAGAGACATAAATAAGTCTTCTAGTGACTCTGCCAGTTATACACTCTGTTCTTCTGTGTGTGTGTTAGCTGCTCAGTCGTGCCTGACTCTTTGCAACCCCATAAATCGTAGCCTGCCAGGTTCCTCTGTCCATGGGATTCTCCAGGCAAGAATACTAGAGTGGGTTGCCATGCCCTTCTCCAGGGGAATCTTCCAGACCCAGGGATGGAACCCAGGTCTCCTGCATAGCAGGCAGATTCTTTTCCATTTGAGCTACCCAGGAAGTGATTAAAAACAGCCAGATGTAAACGCCAAATGAAAAGGATTTCAGCCAGTTAAGGGCCTCTACATAAAAGGTAGACAGGATATGAACACAGGTGACAATGACAAATCCCTGAGGTGATTAAAAGGATGGATAAGCTAACTCTGACTGGGGAACTTGACCAAGCTTTTCAGAGGAGGTAACACACAAGCTGAGTTTTGAGGAAGAGCTTCTCAGGCAATGATAGTAAGGGAGTGAAGAGCAGTCTTAGGATCAACAGAACCTGATGGTGATCCTGAATTAAATTCAAGGTGACATTCTTCTCAATGACTAAATGTCTTTGTTTAATTTATGCTGAGTCTATACAGACAAAATATTTTTAAACTATAAAAGTACACCTTGGAAGTTCTGAAATCTATGAATATTTTCTTATTATGTACATTCTGTTTCTCCAAAGGATAGATGATTTGAAAGTACAAAAATGCCTAAATCTCATCAAGCTAAGTAGATAAAATAGCTTGTAAATCCACTACTTCTAATTGCTTCTCAAATAAGCTTCAATTTCCCTACTGTGCATCTCTATTTTGAGATATTAAAAAATATTTTTCTTCTCCCTGTTTTTTTTTTTTTTCCTTTCTCCCTGTTTAAGCAGGTATTCATTGCAGTGGGAGTTAACGAGAGAGAGAGTTGAAATCAGAAGCAGCCTGCAAAGACCTCCCTGCTTCTGTTTCCAAAAACCTAAGCCCTTTGAGGAAATTAAAGGGTTTTTGGAGGAAGTAAAAGAGGAAAGAGGAGTCCTCTGCAGAGGGAATAAGTGGCTTCCCCAATGGAGGGGCAGGGGAGAGAGAGATTCCTTAAACCGGAATGTGCATGTGTGCGTGCTAAATCATGTCAGTTGTGTCTGACTCTTTGTAACCCTATGGACCATAGCCCACCAGGCTCCTCTGTCCACAGGATTCTCCAGGCAAGAATACTGGAGTGGGCTGCCAAGCACTCATCCAAGGGACCTTCCCGACCCAGGGATCAAACTCAAGTCTCTTATGTCTACCTGCTCTGGCAGGCAGGTTCTTTACCACTAGGACCACCTGGGAAGCCCTGAACTGGAACAAGAAGAGAGGAGGAATAGTTTCCAGAGATAAAGGACTTTGAGGCATGTCTAAGATGATGTAAAGTTTAAGCTTCCTCATGACCCATTTATGTCATTTAGGATTTGTCTAGTTGTGAGTCGCAGAACTCCCATTTGAGCTGGTAACACAACATAGGAGATTAACACAAATTCAGAAGGAGGGCTTCAGAGGTGGTTTGCTTCTCCATCTCAAGATGTCACCAAGACTGTTCTTCACCCCATTTACCTACTCTGCCTTCTAAAATGGCACTTCATTCTAAAGCTGGGATACTCTTCTGGCCATCAAATGGCTCTAAGCTACTATCTGAGCTACAGGCTTTCTCACTTCCTGCTCATGAAACAGGGTGGGCTTCTGTCATGGAATTCTCAGCAAGAGTCACAGTTCACTCTGACTGTATTGAAATAGACTGAGTATTCACCATGGATGGAGGCTAAGGGTCTTTGTCCATCAGTGCTCATTGGCTTAAATCAGTCAGGACCTATCGCATGAGTTCAGAGTTGCCTTAGCCTCCATCAAAGCACATGGGTTGTGTGGATAAAGGTGGACATCTGAACTAAAATCTGGACTCAATTAGCAAAGAGGAAGGGGTGAAAAGAATGAAGTGGGTAGATAACTGACAAATGTCCACCACATCGTCAGCAAAAACGGGCAAGACCTGCAGGAACAGCTCAGAGAGAACCCATGGGCGTTGCAGCAGTTACCTGTGAGGACACATGACCAAACAATGTGTAGTTGTCTGGTCACCGTATAAGGACACAGAACTGTGAGATATCTCTGGAGGTGGTTGAAATGTTTGAGGGGGAAAAAAAAAGAACACTAAAAATGACTAAGTTTACATGTATTGCTAGCCAGACAATTGACCTACAGAAAAAGAGATTCTTCCCTTAGAGTTTGGTCAGTAGCAAGGAATAACATTTCCAGCTTTTACCAGTTCTCAAGATGGGGTACTTGGTAACTCAGGTGTGATTGCTGGGCCCCTGTCCCACATTGCTTCTTGGGTCTTTGTTTTCCAATAATCTCAGGACCTAGTATCTCCATCATGATTCTGAAGTTTAGAGCATCCCTGAGTTAGAGCTTTCTTTGCCAAACCTCCTTAACCATCCACACTGTGTTGACACATAGGTCAGGAAAATAGATTTACTCTGATTAGAAAACTCATTTGGGAATAGTAGAATTTTGCCATTTTTGTGCAAGTCTTTCCCGTTGCCGATTTTTGTCTAAAAGCTGTTAATTTTAGAATCAGATGTGCTTGCAATAGCATCAGATGTGCCTGTGATAACCAGGAGCATGTCAGGAAAAGCTGAGGGTCACAGTATAACAAGTGGTTTCCAGAAGGAAATATATTGGCCAGTTTAGATGATGTGAGGCTCAGGGTAAGGAACTGGGAGCGGGCACTTGGTAATATTCCTGTGACAGATGGTTTGTGGGGTGAAAGAAGGGAGATAAGTCAGCCCGGAGCTATAAAGAAAAATGGAGAAGGCTGGAGTCAGCAGCTGAATTTCAGCTAAAGGCATTTTGTGGCCATTCATCTAAATCAGGCCTTTGAGGTATGTTTACCAGGTAATCCTCAATCCTGAGACTTTGATGCTTACATCTGAAGAAAAGTTAGATTAATGACCCCCCAAATGTCTGTAAACCATATTTCTCACAGTAAATTTTTTTCCTGACATCTGAGGCCAATGTTTAACACTGCAAAGCTCTTTCCGCATGGACAAAAAACTTGCTAGCTTCCAAATCAGAAAAGTTTCTAGACAGTAGAGACTTAAATTCATAGGCCTGTCGGTAGGCATTCTCTTTATCTGCCACTTTTTTCTGTTGTTGTTCTTTTATTTCTTGGGAGTTGAAACACAGTCATGGGTTACTTTACAGGAGATGCATGCGTAAGCTTTGGGGTATTAAGGTTTATTGCAACGTGCCAACACTATTCCCTACCGGAGAGCTCAGCTTTATGACCTTACCTCAGTGGTGGGAGACAGGGTTAGACTTTAGAGAAGATAAATCTAAGCAAGGTGACATTTATTTTGAGAACAGGCTATGGCAGCCTGAGTCTAGGGCAGGACTTATTCAACAACTTTCAGAGTGATAGCTAAAATATAACACCAAGATATATTTGCATAAATACACTTGGCAGGTTATGGATGCCAGATTTGAGCCAGTCTGGCTAAGAAGAATTTAAGGGGAGGTCTCACGTAGCCATTGAAAAGAGAGTGGCTGTCCGGTTGGGTCTTTAGGGTAGATACAACATAGAAATTGGATGCTGCCAGTGTGTTCTCTCTTTATCTCTCCCTCTTCGTTCATGTCTGTCTCCATCTCTCTTTGTGGGAAGCCTCATTTTCTCAGAGGAGCTTGCTCCACGAGGCAGGAAATTCATATGGTAACTACTCTTCCTCTCATCTCTCAGAACTCTACTGCACAGTTGGAATGCAACACCTCTCCGTTCCCCAAACTCCAGTGTGAAAAATCCTGAGGAGCGCTTATATTTGGCTTAGTCTGACTCAGGTGTCAGCCTGTAAACTGTACATCTAGTCCCCAAGAAGAGTTTTTAAAATAAAGATCTCTCAAGTCCCACACACCCAAGATTCTGATTCATTCAGTCTAGGGCATGGTTCAGGGATCTGTGTTATAATTATTATTATTATTTTTTACTAGCTTGCCAGATAATTCCAATGAGTAGCTCTAGATCAATCAGCTGTGTGACCGTGGATGCTATGACTGGCAGTGGTCCTCAGAATGACGTGGATGGAATGGGCAGAGAAGCAGTTCCCCCAAAGAAGAAGAATGTTCCTCCTGCCCGTTCTAATGTACAGACAAAAAAAAGAAAAAAAAAAAAAAGCTAACTATTTCATATGTAGAGACTGGAAGTGAAAGATCATTAGAATAAAATATTTAAAAGCATCTGAAGCAAATATCATAGCCAAAAGCTATTGAACAGAAAACACTAACTGCTTGTCTAGCCAGGAGCTAAATTCTTGTGAACTAACAAAGAAAGGAAGACAGAGCTACAAAAAGTCTGGAGTTATTCTAGAGGAAGCTATGGCTGCAAACTCAGGGCAGACTCCATTTATATACTTAAAATGCATTAATAATTGGGAACATATACTTTTTGGAGATCACTTAAGAAGCTTATCATTTGCCATTAAAAAAAAAAAAAAATCCCTCTCCATTCCTCTCTCTCTCTCTCACACACACACAAACACACACAGAGAAAAGCAGAAGCATACATCTGCCACTTGACCTAGGCCTAGAATCATGGCCTAAAGTTAACCAACAGTGACATCTTTGAAAAAAAAGAATCAAGCTTAGATAAAGGTGCATTTATACACTTTATAAAAACTAGTAATATTGAGAATCTATGCTTTCCATGAACTATTTAAGGCATTTTACACATGTTATTTCTATTTTTCACAACAGTGGTATATGACAGATACTAGTACTACATTCATCATGAAGAAAGCTGAGGCTTAGTAGGTTAAGTCATTTGTTCAAGGCCACATAGAAAATGGCTGGTTCTGGATTCAAAAGGAAGTCTGAACTCAAAAATTGTGCTTATTTCGACTGCTTATGTGAATCTACTCTTGTTCTAGAAAACTTGCAATACCTTCCACAAAGCCAATAACACTTTGATCAAAATTCACATATATTAAAGTAAATATTTTTACATCTAAATATACACTTACATTTGGATGGTATCTATATCTGTAAATATACATATGTGTGTATATATATTTCAAACACACTAAAACATACACTGATAATTGCAAATGTATAACATTTAGAGTTTAAGAAGATTATCTAGCATTAAAATTATTTAACTAAAATAGAATAAGACTGTACTATAGCTGACTATATGAAATCCCATCAAATATCTTCAGGACTCTGGCTTTTTAATTCCTGTTACTACTAATTTGAAATAGCTACAGAGATCCAGAAGAAAACCTGAAATTTAGAAACCTAAAGCCTCTATATTACTTGAAGCAACAGACCCTTAATTCCATTTGAATTTAGGAATTTTCATCTTCATGGAAACTCGACAGCGTGAGATAAATAAATTTGGCCTGATTCAGACATCCAAGGAATTTCTAGTTAATTTGAAGCCTGGATGAGCCTGGAGAGTTCACCAGTAGACAACTTTAGTTGGTTACTGCTTACCTGCAGTTTACAAATACTGTTTAAAAAATTCCCAAGTTATCCACCTGACATCCCAAACTCAGTTCATCTGCAGGAATTTTCAGGGTGCCATAAGTCAGTCAATTTTCTCTGCCCTATAGATCTGTTGATTTTGGCATGGATCAAATAATAAGTAACAAAATCAATGATTTATACTTAGGAATATGGCTCAGCTCTTTTTTAAAGAAAAAATGCAAAAGAATATCCCCGACGTGTCAGACAGAATCTTCAAATAGTGTCACATGGCCATACATTCTGCAGCTGTCAGGAAAACACTCCAAATGTTATTTTTCTTTTTTTGGAGACTGTGGTAGGGGTCGGCAGATGGTCAGATAGTCACTTCAACATCTCTGCTAAACTGTAGTCATGCATGCTGGTCAGGGTTATGAAGGCATGATGAATCTATTATCCATGCTGGGTCAACTCTCTTCTCTTGATACAAACCATATTAGGGGTACATAACCTATTAATTTCATATATGGATAATGGAGAAATCACTCAGAGGCACAGACATTATACTCAGCTACCTTTATTAATGTCACAGGAGTTGAGGGTGTGAGAAAGTTTTGAAATATCACAGGTGTCCAGGGCTGAGAGGCCCAGATTGTGTAAATTTGTTGGACTGTTGTCTAGGCATCTTTGACATCTTTGCTCTCTCTGGCATTTTCTCATCCTACAAAACACCAGAATCTGTTCTCCTAAGATTCTTAAAATATTTTGAATCATCTCCTCCATCACCACCATTGGCAGAATTTAGTCATTAATTTTATGTCTTAAACGGCACATCAGCATTGTCTCCTGAATCCTGTACACCCAATACTGCCGCTAAAGTGATCTTTTTCAAACACAAGTATGATTGTGTCACTTTTTTCTGAGTAAAATTTTCCAAAGGCTTGCCATTGTCTCCAAGATACAATTTAAAATTTAAATGTTACCCAAGGCATCTATGTTTCCAGTCCTTTCCATCCTTCCTGCCTGCTTTCTCTCTCTCTCCGAGTCTCACTTTAAAACTTGAGCCACAGTCATCTTGAACTGTTGATACCTGCAGTTCCTTGAGCATGCTACTTTTCCATAGACCCTTGAACATTTACACTTGCTGTTTCCTGAGAGGTCCTCTTCTCCTTCCTTGCCCATGGCTAGTTTCTCTTCACCCTTCAGGTATAATGCCTCAGAGGAATTCTCCATTCTGGGCCGGGCAGTCACTGCATTCTGTTCTTCATTATGCTTTCTGCCCATTTACTTCCGTGTCCTCCCCCAGGTGGTGAAATTCTATGAAACAAGGGCTGTGCTCAGGGCCCTTGTTCAAAAAGTGTTTGACACCTAAGTGTCCATAAGACAGGTGTGGGATTCATCATGTGCGGCAAAGCAGCCAATGCATCGACTGATGCTACTAGAGGGAAGGAGTCATCAACGTGCCCTCAAATTGTGCAGTGGTTCTCCCTTTTCTTATAATATTGTCATAGGAATATAAAGAACACTACAGTAAAATTCCTTCCATCAAGGAACTCACATTTCAGTGGAAAAGACATTTTCTTCATCATTTAGTGTGAGAAATTCTCTACTTGTGTTAATTTATGCAGGGGAACCTTTCCCAAGAGGGGAAGTCAAGAAAAATTTCTTGGAGGAAAAAACACTTGAGCTTAATTTGGTGCAATTTAACTCAGCAGCAATGAGCTTAGGTTTTCATGTCTGGTGGGCATGGAGCTGAATCCTAGTTCTATCTTTGACTAACGCTGTGACTTTTGACATGTGACTTAATTTCTGAGTTTAATTTAAACTCATTTAAATTATGAGTGTCCTAATGTGTTAAATGAAGTTAGCAATATCCACCTCACAGGGATGTTACTAAATGTGATTAGCTTATTACTAAATCAAATGTTACAGAGATGAAATGCATCAAAAATGTAAGCTGTAACACATATAGCAAAGACAGTAACTTCCTTACTGAGCTCCTTTGTTCAGTCATGTCCAACTCTCTGAGACCCCATGGACTGTAGCCTGTCAGGAGCCTCTGTCCATGGGATTCCCCAGGCAAGAATAATGGACTGAGTTGCCATTTTATACTTCAGAAGATCTTCCCAACCCAGGGATTGAACCCACATCTCTCACATGTCCTGCACTGGCAGCCCGATCCATTGGATGTCTAACATCAATTCAAGTAATGGGGAGAAAGAACAGGGAAAGCCGGTATGAAAAGAATTCTTGTTGGATTGATGGAAATTGTTCATTGAGACTGAGAAGCTAGGTTTTAAGCTTCCTCGGCGATCCTATAAATAACGCTTGTGAGAACTATCAAATTAGCATGAAGGAAATGTTAAGAATAATAAAGATGCATGCTATTCTAAACCTTTATATTAACTCCTTTAACAATCATAAGAGAAGGGATAGGCTACCCACTCCAGTGTTCTTGGGCTTCCTTTGTGGCTCTGCTGGTGAAGAATCTGCCTGCAATGCAGGAGACCTGGGTTTGATCCCTGGGTTGGGAAGATCCCCTAGAGAAGGGAAAGGCCACCCACTCCAGTACTCTGGCCTAGAGAATTCCATGGGCTGTATAGTCCATGGGGTCTTAAAGAGTCAGACACGACTGAGTGACTTTCACTTTCAATCATCACGAAGGCCTAGGAAGTGGTTATAAATAACTTAGTCTCATTTCCAGATGTGGAAATTGAGACAAGAAACGTTAAGTACTCAACTCAAAGTAACTTGACCAGTAAGTGACAGAACCAGAGTCAAACACAGGCCATGTGTCCCTATTTCACTGTATTTGTAGTGGCTGAGCACAGGCATAAACCACAATAGTCACTGAATGCATACTACATTCCAGATACTGTTCTAGGCAAATTGGATGTAGAGTTGCCCATATATTTACATATAGTATATATTTAAGGAGGAGATAGATGTTAACAAAGTAAACAATACATAAATACATAAATAAATACTATAAATTTCAGATGTTAGTAAGGACAATTATATAACAATAAAACTATGAGAACGAAAAAAAAAGTGTGATGGGGAAACTGCACTAACTTCAATGGAGTACAAAGGGGAGATTTTTCTGAGGAGGCGACATTTGAGTTGCTATTTCAATGATGAAATGAGCAAATCTTATAAGGAGCCGAGGGGAGATTTTTGCAGGCACACAGAGTATCATACATAAATGCCTCAGGTGAGAAAAGCCTGGCATTTGAGGGATGATGAGAAAGTCAGCGTGGTCAAAGTGAACTATTCTAGGAGTTGACAGTTAGGCCATAATATTGGGGAAAGCAGCAGAGGTCAGATTATATACAGCCTTGTAGGTGATGATAATGAGTGTAATTATCACCTCTTGGAGGGTTTTAGGAATAGAAGTGGTATGATCAGGTTTCTCCTTCAAAAATCACTCTGGCTACCTTCTGGAAAAGAATGGGCAGAAGCAGAAGCTATTACCGTGGCCCAGGCATGGCGTGATATTGATTTGGACCAAGATTCAGCAGAGTGCTAAGATGTGACTGATTTTCAAATATATTTTTATGGTAGCACCAATAGGACTTTCGCTAGATACCAAGGGAAAAAGAGTAATTATACAAGACTCCTCAATACATTATTTTTGGCCTGAATTACAAGGAATAGTATAGAGTCAATGAGTTCAGATAACGAATATTAGGAGAGAAGCAGCTTTGGCCCTGAGGACAGGAAGTACAGGGAAATCAGGAATTCTGTTTGGAATATATCAAATTTGGGTACTAGGTTTCCGGAGCATTCCAACATTTAGAGGAAGAACCAGCAAGGAGACTGAGAAAGGGCACTGACGAGATGGTAAATAAGCAGGAGAGGGCTTTGTCCTGGAAGGCAAGAAATTAAGGAGGAAGGAGGCAGTGAGAGCTGCAGCCAGTGCTGCTGAGAAGTCAGGACTGAACGCTGAGGTGTGTATTTAGCAAGACGGAACTTGCTGTGACTTTGACAGGGACCGTTTTAGAGTTACCATGAGGATGAAAACACGAAATAGGTTAAAATAAGGAAAGGAAGTACTAAAGTGGAGTTAAGGCAGACAGACAGTGTTCTCAGATTTTTGGTTAAGCTCAACAGAACAATGAGGCAATAATGGGTGAGGAACACTGGGTCAAGGGACACATTTTTTTTTTTTTTTTTAAGATGAGAGCTATTATCACGTCTAAATTAAATTTATCCAAAAAATAAATAAATAAATAAAAAGCAAGAGAGAAACTGATATTGCAGGAGAGAGAGGAGAAAACTCCAGAAGCAAATTCCTTAAATGGACAAGAGGTTATGGAGTCCGGGTTACAAGTGAAGAGCTGGCCTTGGAAAGAATCAGGGAGCAGAGAAGCACACTAGTGAATCTCGTGGTAGGAAGTAAGGTGGTGTTCCTCTGATGGCTTAGATTTTCTCAAGGACATATGGAGAGAAATTAATAGTTAAGAGCGAGGATGAGGGAGGGGGTGTTCGAGATTTGAGGAGATGAAATGAGACAGGAAACTGTTTTCCCAGAGACGGAGAAAAGGATTTTTCTAAAGAGATTGCTAAGAACTGGTTGGTTGTTTTGAGAGTTCGTCTGAAGCCAACATTTATAAATTTAAAGTGAGATGACTAGGTCCTTCTCTTGCCATGATTAGTTGCCCAGACGCTGACATGGAGTAATCAGGAAGGTGTAAGTTTAACCACGGTAGGTTAACAAGGGCTGAGACGACCACAAAGAAAGAGAGAGGAGAAAAAATGCTGAGTGTTTAAGAAGGAAAATTAGCGTGATGGACCAGGGAACAGAGGCCAAGGGGAGGAGGAAAGTGAGGGCATAAGGGTGAAAACAGAAGGCAAACGGTGATATCCGAGTCAAGGTCCCAGTGGGGAGAGGAGGAGTACTAGAATAAATGACAAGGACACAGAGAAGGTGATGCTTGACATAGAGGTCTTGGGAGGGGTACAGCTAAGAGCAGGGAGAAGGTTCAGAGTGTGATTGAAAACCTTAGGGCAGGAAGTGAAGGACGGGTGATGCCATGCAGGCTCATGAAGCGAGTGCGAACACACACCAGGACCCACCATTGTCTGACTCATAGAGAATGTTCTACCTCACATCACTGCTAGCATCTAACTATTTCTGACCTATAAAACCAGGGTAACTAAATGGTGTTACAGTCAAGACGTATCTATGTGTGGGGTTCAGGGAGACAGAGGCTGACCTCATAAGGGTGAGATCTGTGCAGTGCAAAGAGATCCTATGTTTAGAAGGCACTGCCGTTGTCATCTTCTACTGGTTTTTAAACAAAGGCCTCCCACCTTGATTTTGCGCTGCATCCTACAATTTATATAGCTATTTCTGGACAGATGAATTAGTGATTTAGAAGGAAAGATATCTTCTCTTTCCTCATTTGGGTTGATTTTCCATAAACCTCACTTTTATCCGTTTAGCATGCCTTTAAAACAGTTTATCAAAGTTCATAATGGATGTTTTAAAGAACCCTGTCAAACACTTAACTTTTAATGCAAATTTCCTTTTAAAGCCACCGACAATAAAAATTAGGCTGGAAGTAAGAAATGACCTAACGAAACTGAATAATTAGTAAACTAAAAAAGAAAAAAAATAATTTTAAATGTAGATCTAGAGTCTGAATTCATGCTTGAATGAGAGCACAGAAAAAAAAAAAACTTACATTTTTATTTCTTAATATAAATGTATTACATGTTTCCCTGGAGGGGAAAATGGCAACCCACTCCAGTATTCTTGCCTGAAAAATCCCATAGACAGAGGAGCATGGTGGGCTACAGTTTGGAAGGGTCACAAAGAGCTGGGCATGACTGAGTATCTGAAAACTCTCACATTGCATGTTTATTATGGAAAGTGTAGAAAATAAATACAAACAAAAAGAAGTAACTAACAATTACCTCAAAATCCTTAACAAGAGCTAATAACTTTTAACATTTTGGTATATATCCTCATTATGAATGTATATTATGCATATACAGATGAAGGTGAAAGAGGAGAGTGAAAAAGCTGGCTTAAAACTCAACATTCAAATAATTAAGATCATGGCATCTGGTCCCATAACTTCATGGTAAATAGATGGGGAAACAATGGAAATAGTTACAGACTTTATTTCCTTGGGCTCCAAAATCACTGTGGAGGTTACTGTAGCCATGAAATTAAAAGACACTTGTTTCTTGGAAGAAAAGCTATGACAACCTAGACAGAATATTAAAAAGCAGAGACATTACTTTGCCAACAAAGGTTCGTATAGTCAAAGCTAAGATTTTTTCCAGTAGTCATGTATGACTATGAGAGTTGGACCAGAAAGAAGGCTGAGCACTGAATAATTTATGCTTTTGAACTGTGGTGCTGGAGAAGACTCTTGAGAGTCCTTTGGACTGCAAGCAGATCAAACCAGTCCATCCTAATGGAAATCAGTCCTGAATATTCACTGGAAGGACTGATGCTGAAGCTCCAATACTTTGGCCACCTGATGCAAAGAGTCAACTCATTGGAAATGATGCTGGGAAAGACTGAGGGCAATAGGAGAAGGGGGCGACAGAGGATGAGATGGTTGGATGGCATCATCAACTTAATGGACATAAGTTTGATCAAATTTGGGAAACAGTCAAGGACAAAGAAGCCTGTCCTGCTGTAGTCCACGAGGTGGCAGAGAATCAGACATGACTGAGCGATATGGGGCAACAACAACAAACGGCTGCTCCAATTTCCAGGCCCACTCATGGCAGTGAATGTTAACCTTCCTTTTAAATGTTTTGCCAATTGGGTTGAGAAAAACTTTAGTATCACTGATTCTTTGTTTAATAATAAGTCTGAGCAAGGTTCTGGATGCTATTGGCCTTTTCTTCTTTGATGAAGGTCCTGTTAATACCTTTCAGTCACCTTTTTCTAGGCATTCTTTGGCCTTTTTCTTATTCTTCTCTAAAACACCTTTATATTTCAGGCTTATGGTACACAAAATTTCCCTAATTTTTCAAACCTTTGCCAAGGCCTGAACAACATGTTTTCAGAACTCTGCAGGGTTGCTGTGTTTTTCTCTATGAGGGAGGTTTTAAAATCCATACATATTATTTTAAACTAAAAAAAAAAAAAAAAGAAAAAGCATGGTAATGGTAGTTAAGAAGATCACATTAATATCACATAAATGAAAATACAGTATAACATATCTTAAAATGTATAGCTAAAGATTAATAATGAAAACAATAGGAAAAAAGTATTGATCCCTGGGTCAGGAAGATCCCCTAGAGAAGGGAATGAAAACCTGCTCTAGTATTCTTGACAGAGGAGTCCATGGGGTCACAAAGAATCGGACACGACTGAGCAACTAACATTTTCACTTTCACATCACACAAGCTCACTGAATACTTGGCTTCCCCTATTCATTTCTCCAAATCCTAGTCATGCATTATACATAATGAAAAATTCAGGTAGGTTGGTCAGCTTGTCTCCATGCCTTCCACTGCAAACATTTCATTAATATTTTCATTGTGAGTGTGTGTATAATACACATTTGCATATTTTCCCAAGACAACCCATTAGAAAGCAGAATGTGGAATGCAAGATTAGGGTTTTGGATTATTGGATTTTTTCTTACCCTTTCCAATGTAATTTCTTCAAACTCATATTCAATTTCTGTCCCATTGACCTGTAAATAGGAAAAAAAATAAAGAAAACTATTAAATACATTTTGAGGAGGAGAGAGCTGCATTTTAAATAACATTAGGGGGTTAAATTGCATCCTGGCTATGAATAAACCACACTCTATTGATGTTTGTGACTGTATGTTCTCTTCCAAATGAAATATAGTTCAAGGTATTCTGAAATATGACTGAGACTCTACAAACAAAACACAACACAACACAACAAAAAAACACTCACTGTATCCTTCAAAATTTCTTGATGTTTGGGGGAGAGAAAACAGTATAAAATATGTACTGTGAGTTTACAAAGAGAAAGCCATCTAGGGTCATTGTTACAGTTACAAGGGAAATTTTTTCCTAATATCTCTCAATTTTTCTGTGGATAGATTCTAAAATATGACCTTAAAAATCAGTGGTAAGGGCAACACAACCATATTACATTTTTGGCTGTAAAACAGCATTAAGAATGACCATGTTAGATAAAGAATGCCTTCTCTTTATTGGTTCAAGCTCGGGTAATTTATCCCCATTATCCTCCTGTTATATTTGTTGAGAAGCCCTGAGCCATGTAACCATGGCTTCAGTAGCAATGAGAAAGGAACAAACCAGGACATGCTTGAAATTCCTAGTGAGAAACCATTTTAACCATCCAACCAACCCTTAAATTGATTCGAACTTAGAGAAACACATGTTAAATATAGTCAGGCAACATATAACATATGACTTAGATTTCAAGTGACATGAATACAGAACACATGAAGAGCTACTTTAAAATAATCTAACAAATATTAAATTCTTTTATCTATCACAGATCCTTCTCAGCCAGGCAAAATTTCTGAGCAAGGACATTCTTGAATTGGCTATTTTTGGTTGTTGTTAGAATATGTCTCAGCAACATTATTAACATTTAGAAATTAGTGAGAAAAAACTAATTTTCAAATAAAAATCTATGATTTTTATAAAATTCTAATTTTACTTTACTGTCCCTTCTTTAGAAGAGTTTAAACATAGTTCTTGCATATTAAGAGCTTTATGGAGGCAAGGACCAGGCAGTCACATTACCTAGTGGAGCCTGACCAAAAAAAAAAAAAAATAAAGAAGGGAAAAAAAGTGAATGGATGAATAACTGAACTAAGTAAATTATTTACCCGATTTATAAACAGAGGCATTTGTGGGTTCTCTTCCATAAGGAATTTGAATATGGTATCACTAACTGAAGGTATAATCATAACTATAATCAGCAAATATAAAGAACAATAGACTTTACTTATATGTGTCCACCAGTCACTTAGAGCATGTTTTTGATTTTCTAATTATATGAGCTAATTGGTGAATCACATTTTATTGTGTTACTACATTATCAAACAGCCCGAAACCAAATTTGATTTTCTGGGCTTCAGCAACTTAATGCCTCAGGGAAGAGAACTTGATGATGTTAGCACTAAGGTTTAGCAACTTTACAGTTTTTTAAATTTTATTTTTCACATGTAAAAATCAAAGCTCAAACTCCCTGTATGTGTGTTCCCATATTAATTCTTTTTTTGTCTTTTTTTTTTTTTTTCAAAACTGTTTTTAGTTGACAGAGGGAAGTCAGAAAGGGAAGGCTGAGTTAATGTAATGTGTTTTAATTCTCACAGTATGGCTCCATGAAGCTTTTTTTTCACTTCAGTGCTCTCTAGAGTGGAGCCCTTCAGAATACTAAAGTGCTGCAAACTGTGGTGGGAAAAAAAAAATTCAAAGAGAAGAAAACAACAAGCCTCTGATAATAAATATCAGAGGTGAAAATTCTGTTAGGAAATGCATAAAAGATAAGAATATTTTAGTGACATACATTGCATAGTTGGGGGTCTACCAAAATATTGCTTAATATTTGTATGATCATATATGCTGAATTATAAATCCTAGAAGCATTATTTACAGATATCCAAGTTTGTATTCAAAAGTTCCCCAGACAGCTATATGAACTATTGATGGCTTTACATTTATTCCATGGGTCTTTAGTTTTCAACCTAAGAAAGCAATGTCATTTGCCTAATTCAATAGTACCCAGGATCTCTTTATAGGAAGGGAAAATGACATCCAGGTGGGGATGTAACCTTCCTTTTAAAAGAAAATATTCCATGACTACAACTGGATCTAGTGAAATTCTAAAGGAGTGAAAGGATTTTAGCATAGGTGAGACAATATTTCAAGCTTTAATTGAGGAGCATTTAAAACATGGAATAACAGGAAAGATATTTAAGAGGTTATAGAGTTTACTGCTTCATCACTAAAAGAGCACAATCTACACTGCCTGAGGACCCCTAAGAAAGGAAATCCTACACTGACCCTGGGCAAAGACCTTGGGGAAAAGAATGAAATAGAAAGAACTAAGATTACTTCCATTTTAAACATAAGTGTTATAAAAGTGGACTGTGACATTTGTGAACATTTAGTAGCTTCCCAGATAGAGCTAGTGGTAAAGAATCCACCTGTCAATGCAGGAGATGTGAGAGATGCAGGTTTGATCCCTGGGTCAGGAAGATCCCCTGGAGGACATGGCAACCCACTCCAGTACTCTTGCCTGGCAAATTCCATGGACAGGCTACAGTCTACAGGGTCACAAGGAGTTGGACATGACTGGGCAACTGGACCACAAGCAGCACAAATAACTTTTCAGAGGAGTATACCAACTCAACTGTCTTTAAATGCTTTTTGTTCACACTGGCTTAGAGGAATAGGTGCTCTCTGAGTGGTAAAGAGACAAAAGGTATGAACAGTAATTCCCTCCTAGCCTTTACTTTGTGTATTCTTACTCTGAAAAACCAAGAAAAACTGTCAGGAAGGGCCTCCCATCATCTTCTGGGGGGTTTACAGACAATCTATTGTCTCAACTTGCCTTGATGGTCTCACACTACTTCCAATCAGTTTAACAATACAAGCCATTTACTTAAAAAGAAAAAAGGGGCGGGGCGGGGCTTTGGGGCTTCCCTGGTGGCTCAGAGGTAAAGAATCAGTCTGCCAATGAAGGAGACTCTGGTTCAATTTCCGGTCCAGGAAGATCCCAACATGCTGAGGAGCAACCAAGCCCTGGCACCACAAGTACTGAGGCTATGCTCTAGAGTCCGGGAACCACAACTACTAAGCTGCAACTATTGAAGCCAGCACACCGCAACTATAGAACAGACCCAGCTCTCAGCTGGGGAAAAGCCCATGCAGCAACAAAGGCCCAGAACAGCCAAAAATAAATAAAATCTTTTTTTTTTTTTTTAAAAAGGGGGCTTCCCAAGTGGTGCAGTGGCAAAGAATCTGTCTGCCAACACAGGAGATTCAAGAGACGTGGCTTCAATCCTTGGGTCTGGAAGATCCCATGGAGGAGGGCATGGCAACCCACTCTAGTATTCTTGTCTGGAAAACTCCATGGACCGAGCCTGGCAGTCTACATTCCATGAGGTCACAAAGACTTGGATGAGACTGAACACGCATTCAATTTTGGCTTCCCCAGTAGCTCAGCTGTAAAGAATCCCCCTGGGGGCTGGTGCACTGGGATGACCCAGAGGGATGGGATGGGGAGGGAGGTGGGAGGGGGGTTCAGGATGGGGAACACATGTAAATCCATGGCTGGTTCATGTCAATGTATGGCAAAAACCACTACAATATTGCAAAGTAATTAGCCTCCAACTAATAAAAATAAATGAAAAAAATAAAATAAAAATGATACACACTGAAAAAAAAAAAAAAAAAGAATCCCCCTGCAATTCAGGAGATGCAGGCAGGAGACTGGTTTGATCCCTGGGTTAGGAAGATTCCCTGGAAAAAGAAGATGGCAACCTACTCCAGTATTCTTGCCTGGAAAATCCCAATCCTTGGAGTCACAAAAGAGTCGGACATGACTGGGCAACTAAACAACAACAAATAACATTCTTCCTGGAAAATGCTGCAAAATACAATTTTTTTCTTGACTAACAACATTTCCTGTGAGATTTAAGCACCCTGGTAATGTTTTATGTTACTGATGTTTGCAGCCTGTACAGATGCATGGAGATGGTTCTGGTTAACTCAGCTCCGGCTCTGACCTCAACCAGCATCGTCTCTCCACCTGGAGAAGTGAGAGGACTGGCAGCTTTCTAGACGCGGAGGGTCAGTAGAGTAGATGGAAGTTCCCAGTTCTAAAATGTGTTTTTGTTCGGATACTTGATTTTTCTGAACATAATGGTTATGGAGTGTCAGCCGGTAGGTTTCCAGGGTGGCTGGAAAACCAAATTGATGCCACACATTGTCCTGTCTTGTTCTGAGCATCTAGCCTTCCTGGCCTCAGATGGAAGTTAAGACAAGAGCATAACCTATTCAAATTCAAACTTGGTATTTAAAATTCTAATTTCATAAACTTTGAATACTTTATATATGTTTTTCTCTCCCCAACAGTCTTTAGTTAATTTCACTGCTTTTTCTTTTTTTTCCCTTCAGTGCTATAGTAACCACCTGTCTGGGTGATAATATAATTTGATTTGAGATCTGTTTTTATCTCTTGAAAAGAGGTTTTTCATGAATAAGACATGTGAACTATTCCATGTTTTAATGTTCTTTAACTGGAATCTTAAGTAACGATTTCTTTGAATTTTTTGTTCGTGTCTATAGTGTAATTTCATTGAAACTAACAGCATACTAAAATGTCAGATGAATGAATTTTATACATCCCCATATCACATATTAAAACAAGTGCTGAAACACAAATATCAAAGTGTTGACTTCTTAGGACAAAGCAACTCTACCCAATGAACAAGTATTGAGCTTGCATGATGTGCCAAGGGATGTGAGAGGCACTGGGAAAATAAAGATTTTAGTATATTATTCCTGTTCTCAAGAAACATACAGTCTTTACAGAGGTACCAAACACAAACATTAAAACCTCACAGACGTGAGATATCTAATATACAAAATAAAGAAGTGAATTTGAGCCATAGCCCCTCTGTTGCCACATGCAAGAGCTATACAGATCTGTTTATTATTTGCTGTGTATACATATTTGATTCCTCAGTAGTATGGAATATGTCAGTAATGGACTAATTCTGCCCATTTTAATAAGTGATTATAATACAGGAAATAAAACTTAGCTCAATCTTTTAGTTTTTAGCATATAAAGCTGAGTGATGAATTTCAACAATAATTTAAAGGTATCTATGACAACTGGCTTAAAAATAAAGAGTATCTATCCATATACTTATGCCATTTGTGTATCTTTTTTAAAATTTATTTTTTAATTGAAATATAACTGCTTTACAATGTTGTGTTAGTTTCTGCTGCACCACAAAGTGAATCAGCTATATGTGCATGCAGGGTAAAACAATGAGATAATTATACACCTATCAAAATGTCTAAAAATAAGAAGAGAAATTCTGGTTACAATAGCACATGATTATCTTTATGAAACTGTTGAGAAGAATAAATGAGAGAACACATCTTAGCTGCCTGGCGCATAGTAGGTATTCAGTAGTGAGAGTTATTCTGATGAGTTCTGGATTAACAATCTGCAGGGTCACAAGATTTATTTGATCAAATATTGAATATTTACTCATTCCTCTCTCATTGTGGCACAGGAGATCTTTGATCTTCACTGTGGTATGAAGGGTCTTTAGTTGTAGCATGCAGACTTAGTTGTGGCATTTGGGATCTAACTCTCTGACCAGGGAGTGAACCTGGGCCCCTGCATTGGGAGTGAGTTTGGAGTCTTAGCCACTGGGCTCCCAGGGAACTCTCTGTGTTTTCTTTTTAATATTCTCTTGCCCAGTTTGACCATCATGTTGCTCTGTTACTGGCACTCACTGTACCAAGGGTGGCTTCCCTGATAGCTCAGCTGGTAAAGAATCCTCCTGCAATGCAGGAGACCCCAGTTCAATTCCTGGGTCAGGAAGATCCCCTGGAGAAGGGATAGGCTACCCACTCCAGTATTCTGGGGCTTCCTTTGTGGCTCAGCTGGTAAAGAATCCGCCTGTAATGCGGGAGACCTGGGTTTGATCCCTGGGTTGGGAAGATCCTCTGGAGAAGGGAAAGGCTACCCACTCCAGTATTCTGGCCTGGAGAATTCCATGGACTGTATAGTCCATGGGGTCACAAAGAGTTGGACATGACTGAGTGACTTTCACTTTCCCAAGGTGGATCTCATTGCATTCTTTGTATCTCCATCTTCATAGGGATACAAGACTTTATTTTACTCTTTTTTTTTTTTTTTTTGGTACCCCTGTAGCTTCTGGCACCATGCCTTCTTCATAGTATCTTTCTAGAAGAATCTTTAGAATCAAGTCACATGAGAACTCTAAAAATTGCATTGTTACTGAATTCTTCTCTACTTGGCAGCCCCTAACTGCAGTCTTTTCCTATCAAATAAGGCTTGAATTCCTCTCTACATCTTGGGAAAGTTTTTATACACATGCATGAAGTGGTCAGTGGTAGTTGCTCAGTCATGTCTGACTCTTTGTGACCCCATGGACTGTATGTACCCTGCCAGGCTCCTCTTTCCATGGGATACTCCAGGCAAGAATATTAGAGTGGCTAGCCATTCCCATCACCAGGGGATCTTCCTGACCCAGGGATAGAACCCACATTTCCGGCAGGTGGATTCTTTGCCATCTGAGCCAGCAGGGAAGCATGCTGTTAAATTAGTAAGTTCTAATTTAAATACTGAATATGTGAATTAAAACATGATCTAACAGTTATTGAGAACCTACCATGTGCTAGGTTTGATAAGCCATGGAGAGACAGGCATGAATGAGATATGACTCCTGTCCTCAAAGAACTCACTCTTAGCAGAGAGAGACTAATGAATGATAACAGGCAACAAAGTGATATGACTGCTGTGTTAATGCCTTGATTATAGCAGTTGTAGAGACCACATAAAGGAAGGGACGTGTGACTGTACCTAGAGGCTGTCGAAAAAGGTTTCATAGAGGAGGTGGTATGAACCAAACGTGTTCAGAGGCAGATGTCCATCAGAATGGGAAGGAAAGAGATGAGCCTAGGGCATAGGGAACAGCAGGAACCCCTTCAGAATGCTCTGTGAGGGAAAGCACTGGCCTGAGCATCATTAAGACCTGTATTGTAGTCTTGATTCTGTGGTGTAACATGCTGGGTAACCCTGGCAAGGTCACGGTGCTTCAATTTTCTCATGCAGATGGATGATCTCTGGGGTTGCTCCCTGCTCTGACCTTCTCACATCAGGGCTTTTCCTCTCCATCTACTGTTGAAATCATATTTACTTTGCCTGTCACTTTGGTCAAGGTGCACCCAACCTTGACTTAAGGGCTTACTGAGGACTTTTCTATTAATTCTCTCTTCCAAAGATCCCAGTCGACAACCCATAATCCTACCAGCTAATATCTCCCTAATCTCCAGGTACTTCAGGCATGTCCCTTCTCCTTGATCTTGTAAGCATCAGGAAGGAAACTAGCTGGCAGGATCAGCTGGTCTCCTTAGCTCCACTCAAGGACGTCACCTTCAGCACCTTCCCCATTTATTCTTAAAGATCTCAAGTCCACCAGTAGAAACAATAGGTAGCTCTTTACCTTTGAAAAAGGAAAATAGGGAGAGTTTTGCTCTACCCTCAATCCAAAAGAAAGAACTGAAGACTGATATTCATTATCTACACCACATTGAACTTTACATATCTCTGTTGAATGGATGAAAAACAAGCACTAAAAAAGTGATAGCTAATAAACCAGCATGGAAGCTCTAATCAGGATGACAGCATCATTAAACAAAGCCTGGAGGTTTGTCCCACACAACTAAGCTGTCCATCACTTTCTTTAATAATGTCCCTCCTTCCAGACCATTTCCACTGCCTAAAATTGTATCTGTTCTTCATTTTAAGAGGAATTATTACAGAGAAATTAAAAGCTCAGAAGATGGACTCTAAAAGTCCCAAATTCCAATTGCAGTTCTGTCACTTATAAGCTGTTGTAATTCATCTTTGCTAAGCATTATACCCATTAGTCTAAGTGTTAATATTCTTTCTTTAAATAGCAGTAAGCAAAAAATTTTCTGGTTAAATTTTAGTGAGCATCTATTTTAATCTAAAGCATGTATCTGGTTATTTTATGAATACTATTCAATTATAATGAGATTGGTTTACAAATATGCAACATAAGCTAAAATTAGAATACATAACATGTCTTAATGACCTGGATAACCACGACAGTGTGATTACTCACCTAGAGCGAGACATCCTGGAGTGTAAAATCCAGTGGGCCTTAGGAAGCATTATTATGAACAAAACTAGTGGAAGTGATGAAATTTCAGCTGGCAATTAAAAATTCTAAAAGATGATGCTGTGAAAGTGCTACACTCAATATGCCAGCAACTTTGGAAAACTCAGCAGTGGCCACAAGACTGGAAAAGGTCAATTTTCATTCCAATCCCAAAGAAAGATAATGGCAAAGAATGTTCAAACTAATGTACCATTGCACTCACTTCACATGCTACCAAGGTAATGTTCAAAATCCTTCAAGGTAGGCTTCAATAGTACATGAACAGAGAACTTCCAGATGTACAAGCTGGATTTAGAAAAGGCAAAGGAACCAGAGATCAAATTGCCAACATCTGTTGGATTATAGAAGAAGCAAGGGAATTCCAGAAAAAATCTACTTCTGCTTCATTGTCTATGCTAAAGCCTTTGACTGTGTGGATCACAACAATCTGTGGAAAATTCTTAAAGAAATGGTAATACCAGACCACTTTGCCTATCTCCTGAGAAACCTGTATGCAGGTCAAGATGCAACAGCTAGAATCAGACATCAAACAATGGACTGGCTCAAAATTGGGAAGGAGTATATCAAGGCTGTATAGTGTCACCCTGCTTATTTAATTTATATGTAGAGTACATCACAAGAACTGTCAGGCTGGATGAATCACAAGGTGGAATCAAGATTGTCGGGAAAAACATCAATAACCTCAGATATGCAGATGATACTGCTCTAAAGGCAGAAAGTGAAGAGGAACTAAAGAGCCTCTTGATGAGGGTTAAAAAGGAGAGTGAAAAAGTTGGGTTAAAACTCAACATTCAAAAACTAAGATCATGGCATCTGGTCCCATCATTTTATGGCAAATAGATAGGAAAAACTGGAAACAGTGACAGACTTTTTTGGGGCTCCAAAATTACAGCAGATGGTGACTGCAACCATGAAACTAAAAGACACTTGCTCCTTGGAAGAAAAGCTATGACATACCTAGACAGCATATTAGAAAGCAGAGACATCACTTTGCCGACAAAGGTCCGCATAGTCCAAGTTGTGGCTTTTCCATTAGTCATGTATGGATGTGAGAGTTGGACCATAAGGAAGGCTGAGATCAAAGAACTGATGTTTTGAATTGTGGTGCTAGAAAAGATTCCTGAGAGTCCACTGGACTGCAAGGAGATAAAAGCAGTCAATCCTAAAGGAACTCAAGCCAGAATATTCATTGGAAGGACTGATGTTGAAGCTGAAGCTCCAATACCATGGCCACCTGATGGGAAGAGCTGAGTCATTGGAAAAAACCCTGAGGCTGGGAAAGATTGAAGGCAGGAGGAGAAGAAGATGACAGAGGATGAGATGGTTGGATGGCATCACCAACTCAATGAACATGAGTTTGAGCAAGCTCTGGCAGATGATGAAGGACAGGGAATCTTGGCATGTTGTAGTCCACGGGACCAGAATGAGTTGGACACGACTAAGTGGCTGGACAACAGTAACAATCATAGAACTTCATATTTTTAATTAAAACTCACAAACTACAGAAATAACTGCTGATATTCTTAGTTAAGATTCTAATTTTGGTAAGATAACTATTCTTATTTACCTGAATGTGTTCTTACCAATAGGCTCTGATTTCAAATTAAAGTTATAATCTTAATTAGACAAACTTCTGAGTTCAGTGAACTGCTAAATCATGTACTAAGTTGCTTTAGTTGTATCTGATTCTTTTAGACTTATGGACCATAGCCCACCAGGCTCCTCTGTCCATGGGATTCTTTAGGCAAGAGTACTGGAATGGGTTGCCATACCCTCTGCTTCAGGGGATCTTCCAGATCTAGGGGGTCACAACCCCATCTCTCATGTCTTCTGCATTGGCAGGCAGGTTCTTTACCACTAGCACCTGCTAAATCATTGGTTTCACCAAATATAGAAAAAAAACAGTATCTTATAATCTGTTTCATTCTTTAAAAGTTTTCTTCTTATTTTGTCATTTCCTCTTCCTTTGTCATTACGACTTCATAACACAGAAATTTGGGGCTAGAAAAGTGATCACAGACTTACTAATTACTATATATCTTTTTTATTTAATTAGAAACCACAGATTAAGTGACTTTTTAGTTGTAAAAATGTGATAATTTTTCACGGTATTTCTGTCAAGAGAAATCAAGGAAGACAGCTTAAGATTCTTACATGTGTGAAGAGTCATTTTATATGTACAAAGTTGTCTTGATTCAAGGTTTCTGTATAAAAGGAAAAATATAGTCACTTAAGTTCAGAACTGGATTTGCCTCTGGTTTGGAAATGGCACATTTCTTCCCAGCTTTGCTCCCTTACTTCGCATGTTTTGCTGGATGGTGTAATAATAGGTGCTTTGAATTCTTCCATTTGGCTGCAGTCTGATGCAGGCTCTTTTGTTAATTGGGGTTTAAATGCTCCGTAAGTTTGAACATGCTCACTCCTCGTGACCCCATGAACTGTAGCCCACCAGGCTCCTCTGTCCATGGAATTCTCCAGGCAAGAATCCTAGAATGGGTTGCCATTTCCTTCTCCAGGGGACCTTCCAGAACCAGGGACTGAACCTGGGTCTCCTGCATTGCGGGCAGATTCTTTACCAATTGAGGTGCCAGGGAAGCTCTCTGAGAGCAGTAAATGACATTCAAAGCATAATCAAATAACAGTTAAGAAAGCATCACAATACACCAGACATTTGACCACTCCCAAATACAAACCACCTGGTCAATGGCAAGCAAAGTGTCCAAGAGAATCAAGAGCTCAAAACACATACCCAAAAGATTTAGAAAAAGCAGAAACAGAGTGAGTGCTGAACCACAATATAAGATTTTACAAATATGATGATGTTAGCAGATAGTTGAGGGTACTTTTTTTTATATTTGGGTATAATGACAACTACAGTGTGAAGCAGATTATCAGTTATCCATTTCTTCATCTTCTCCTTCTTTCCTTAATTCCCTGCCATCTTGTTTGTGTTCCACCACCACAGAAAAGCTGAGCTCTTGAGGGTCAACAAAGTTCCATATTTGAATAAACTGATTTTTTCCTAGCTTTCATCCTTCCTGGTTTTCAAGCAGTATTTGACAATCTGGAGTGTAACTTAAAATTCCCCTTTTGTCACATAGTTGATATTCTTGCTGGTCCCCTTCCTACTTCTCCGTCCAATGTAATTATATCCATTTCCCTTCCTCTTGACAGATATGAGTATTCATATCTGCCCTTATTGTTGTATAATCTTTACCTGAGTTTTCATCTCACTCAACTTGATTTTTTGAAGTAAATGCCCTAGAATCACCTCAGTCTCAATAAATCTGAAATAGAACTAATCATCTTGCCTAATTATAACCATCAGTTTCTCCAGCCTACTCCCTATAGGGAGAGAATCCTATAAAAGAGAATCCTCTTTTTCATATATATTCTGTGTATTTCTTATTCATACCCAACACCCTATTTTAAGACTTAGAATATAAGTTTCTTAGGATCATTGATATAATTTGCTAAAAATATTTCTGTCTCTATCATTTTTTCAAATCAATCTAATGTTCACATCCCTTGAGATTTTTCTTTCTAAAAAGCAACATTTCCACCATGTAATTTTACTGCATGAGCAGCTTTAATTTTTCTTTATCTTTAAAGAACATTCCAGACTATCTACCAGCTGTCCCCAACCTACTTGTCTAGCTACAGATCTTAGATCTTATCTTCAAAAACATTTTCTAGCTAAGTAACTAAACTTAAATAAAATACATCCTCTCTTTGGTATCTTTATTAATGCCATACACTCTATCATAAATGGACCACCCAGGTGGTACAGTGGTATAGAGTCCGCCTGCCAATGCAGGAGACATGGGTTCCTATCCCTGGGTGGGGAAGAGTCCCTGGAGTAGGAAATGGCAACCCAGTCCAGTATTCATGCATGTCATGCTGCACCTCCACCATAAATATATTTATTGTATGCTTATTAAAATATTAATTTATAAAAATAAGTTTTGAATGCCTAGAATTTCCCAGGTACTAAGTTAGGTCCTAGGGATAGTCCTTATCCCCATAGAGCTATTTGGGGATATGGGACACTTCCATTTACATCAGCCAAAGGCTGTCACTTCTATAAAGTCAAAAAGACTTTTCTTATCAATCTTCTGAAAATCACTACTCATCTTCCCCATGCTAGCAGCAATAATGATACTACTATGACTACTAGTATTAGTACGACAACTACTGCTCCTTTTCTTAAGTA
Source organism: Cervus canadensis (assembly GCF_019320065.1). Taxonomy (NCBI): domain Eukaryota; kingdom Metazoa; phylum Chordata; class Mammalia; order Artiodactyla; family Cervidae; genus Cervus; species Cervus canadensis. The sequence continues at coordinate 5,403,875 of NC_057414.1, read as the reverse complement.
TCTAATACATGCTAGGCACTATGATAAACTGATCTAATAATTAAATAGAATCCTGGGAGGTAGACATTTTAATGTTAATTTTACTATCGAGAAAGCCAGGTTTCTAAGCTAAGCAACTTCGCCAAGGTTTTACAGTCATAAAGGGAAAGTGAAAGTGTTAGTCACTCAGTCATGTCCGACTCTTTGCAACCCCATGGACTGTAGCCCGCCAGGCTCCTCTGTCCATGGAATTCTCCAGGCAAGAATACTGGAGGGGATTACCATTCCCTGCTCCAGGGGATCTTCCTGACCCAGGGGTCGAACCTGGGTCTCCCTCCTTGCAGACAGATTCTTTACAGTCTGAGCCAACAGGGAAGCCTGAACACAGTCATAGGTGACATAAATTGGGACCATCTTGTTCATCTTTCTCATCACTTAGTAATGGGAAGCATATGCTCAATCCAAACTTGTGGAAGAAAATTAAAGGAGAGGTTCTAAGGAGAGAGGAAAGAATGGGATGTACCTAGAGCTTGAATCAAGGGAAGTTTAATGTTAAACCACTGATCTTTCTCCCTGGTCATCCAGACCTCAGTCTTTCTCTCACTGTACCTGTGGTCTTCCTTATAGTACAGTTCTTCACATTGTGCTTTATCTTTCCTGATATACTGTCCTCCTGATCAGATGAGACACTGTAATTTAGATTTTTTTCTCTTGTGGCGCCCACAGCAGTCATTTCATAGTTATTGAAGAAATAAATCAATTGCACTTTATGTTAAGAGATTTTATTTGCCATGGATCTTTTAAAATCTCTTTGTATTCAAAAGTCCTACTTACCATTGTCAGTTTGCAAAGGAATGAACCTGCTTTAATTTCTCTCTAATCATTTGACTTCAAAGCTTGCTAACAATAAGCTGTCTCCCTTTTTCATCTGAATATCACAATTTCAGCATCCTTCAACATCAATCCATCGATCAACAAATATTTGTTGAGTGACTCTCCCTACCTTCTTTATTAGTTCATGTGATCTCTTTTAACCTGATTTCAAAAGTACGTTAGTATCTTCATAACCTTGGAAAAGAGCTACAGCACTTTATCACTCTGCTAATTCATTTGCTCTTTCATCAAGATCACATGAAGAAGTTTTTTAAGTTCTGTGATTCTGGGGAAATGCTTTGGTTCACTTGTTATAAAACAAACAAACAAGAAAGGTCAGATCAATCTCTCTGGATCGGATGCTAAGGGAGAGCATTCTGTTGCTTTGTTATTTCACTTTTCCTGAAGCACTTAGGGCTTCCCAGATGGCTCATCAGTAAAGAACTTGCATGCTGATACAGGAGATGCAAGTTCAAACTCTGGGTCGGTAGGATCTCCTGAAGAAGGAAATGGCAACCCATTTTTATGCTCTTGCCTGGGAAATCCCATGGACAGAGGAGCCTGGTGGGCTACAGTCTATGGGGTCTCAGAGTCAGATATGACTTACTGACTGAGCACATGCACGAGGCACCTTAGGATTATGACAGGGAACTGACTATTAATGCTGTTCCTCGCCCCACCACCCTGCCAGCTGATAGAATATGGAACCTGGAAGGTTTCAAGTTGTCTATATGTAACCTTTTTCAGAGTATGCTAACAACAGTATTAATCATTAACATACTATATTCACATACATTATTATTTGCTCCTTGTATCAATTCTAGGTGGGTCAATATCAATATTTGAATATTATAGATGGGTAAATAGCCCACGGATGATAGATAAATTGCTTGAAATTGCTCAGTTGGGGTTTTGATATAAACCTAGGTTTTTGGGACTCTGAATCTAGAGCTGATTCCATGACATTATGCTACATGCATAGGTTTTACTCTAAAAGTGAGAGATAACCCGGCTGAATTATATGAAATTGTTGATGTTTAATTGTTTTTAACTTAAACAATTCTGCAATTCTGCACGTTTCAACCTGAGAGTTGAAAATGACTTAGTATGGTGAGAAGAAGCCAGAATTTTAGAGTCAAGCTGTCTGGGTAAACAGCATGATCCTCTCACACTCTAGCTATAAAACGTTGAGTGAGTTACTTAACCTCTCTGAGCCTTGGCTTTCTTATTTACAAAATAGATGGCAATTATACTTATAGGGTTGTACAAAAATTGAATGACATAATTTTGTAGAAGTTTAGTGTTTAGCACCTAGTAAACTCTCAAAAATACTAGCTATAATTATTCTGAAGTTTTTCCAAGGTCTGTGTAGGCATATTTAAATCCTGCCTATTCACTCTTCTAAAGAGAAACTAGTATAGGCACATGCATGTGTTGGAGGCAGAGGGAGAAGGGTAGGTACAGAGATTAACACCTACTGTTTGTAGGAAATTGTATAAAAATTATCTACATTTAAGTTGTGTTCAATATTCACACAGAGGACTTGAGATACCCTCTTTCCTTTGTGAGATTCAATTAACTTAGATCAAATAGAAACCTATCAATTTTTTTTTTCAAAGAAAATTTTAAAGTTCAAGTTTCTACATTGGTATCAGTGCTTCCCAGACTGGATCCTGGAGTTTAGAAGTGGTTATGTATACCGAAGTTGCTGCTGACAACAGCTAGCCGCAACAGGGATCTCTGGGCTGCACATTGGATGTACCAAATCTCTATCTCTGGACCCTTGACTGTCAGTCCCCAGGGCTTTTAAAAATCCCAGCACTGTGGTAACTGGAAGCTGATAGTATTAAGCTCTAAACAGTGTATCGTGATTAACCAAAGGTTATTGCTGATGCTTTGTTTTTTGTTTTTCTTTTTTTTCCTCTTGGAACAAGAATACTCAAAAGGGTATGAACATCCAATTACACTAAAATAAATACATTCCATAAATACCTTAAGCATAGTAAACAAATATTAATTAATCAGACAGTAAATCCTGTTTGGGAAGCACCAAGGATTGAAGGCAGTTGGTAGGAAGGGAGAAGTTATGAAGGGAAATTTAAATTATATTTTTACCACACTATCATTTTTCTTAATGACATTAGGATGACTTTTTTTTGCCATGTGTTCTCTTTGTAATTTATACTTATCTTCCAAAAAACCTCATTCTTCTCCCTTTCCAGATAACTAATGCTACCATAAACCCTGCCCTTCCTTCCCTAGCCCTTCTGACACAAAGGCTAGGTTAGGTTTATGTCATTTCCCTGTGTCTACAGAGTATTCGTGTAGATCCTTTGCCCAGACTGCAGATTGTGTTTGTCACAGCTTTCCTTCCAAGGAACAAGTGTCTTTTAATTTTATGGCTGCAGTCACTGGCCACAGTGATTTTGGAGCCCAGGAAAAGAAAATCCGTCACTGCTTTCACTCTTCCCCCTTATATTTGTCATGAAGCGAAGTGACTAGGGCTTCCCTGATAGTTCAGTTAGTAAAGAATCCACCTGCAATGCAGGAGACCACAGTTCAATTCCTGAGTCGGGAAGATCCACTGGAGAAGGGAAAGGGTACTCACTCCAGCATTCTTGGGCTTCCCTTGTGGCTAAGCTGTTACAGAATCTGCCTGCAATGCAGGAGACCTGGGTTTGATCCCTGGGCTAGGAAGATTCCCTGGAGAAGAATACCTACTCCAGTATTCCGGCCTAAAGAATTCCACAGGCTGTATAGTCCCTGGGGTCGCAAAGAGTCTAGATGCCATAATCTTAGTGTTTTTTTTTTTAAGGTTGAGTTTTAAGCCAGTTTTCCCTATTCTCTTCTTTCACCCTCACCAAGAGGAGGTCTAGCTCCTCTTCACTTTCTGTGGTTAGAGTGGTATCATCTGCATATCTGAGTGGTTGATATTTCTCCCAGCCATCTTGATTCCAGCTTGTGATTCATCCAGCCCGGCATTTCACATGATGTATTCTGCATAGAAGTTAAATAAGCAGAGTGGCAACACAGAGTCTTGTTGTATTTCTCTCCCAATTTTGAACCACTCAGTTGTTCCATGTTCAATTCTAACTGTTGCTTCTTGGCACACATAAAGGTTTCTCAGGAGACAGGTAAGGTGGCCTGATATCTCTTTAAGAATTTTCCACAGTCACTTTGCTGACAAAGATCTGTACAGTCAAAGCTATGTTTTTTTCCAGTAGTCAAGTACGAGTGTGCAAGTTGGACCATGAAGAAAGCTGAGTGCTGAAGTTCATGTTTTTGCGTTGTGGGGCTGGAGAAAACTCTTGAGAGTCCCTTGAATTGCAAAGAGATCAAATCAGTCAATCCTAAAGGAAATTACCCCTGAATATTCATTGGAAAGACTGACGCTGAAACTGAAGCTCCAATACTTCGCTCACCTGATGTTAAGAATGGAGTCATTGGAAAAGACCCTGATGCTGGGAAAAATTAAAGACAGGAGGAGAAGGGGGTGACAGAGGATGAGATGGTTGGATGGCATCACCAACTCAATGGACATGAGTTAGAGCAAACTTCAGGAGATGGTGAAGGACAAGAGAGCCTGGCATGCTGCAGTCCACTGGGTCACAAGGAGTCAGACATGACGTAACAACTGAACAACAAGTAGAATGTGTTTTCTACAAGCTTCTGGCTTTAGATTCAGTCAGACATGGATTCTAACCTGAAACTGGCCACCTATTACCTTTGTGACTTTAAAAAGATACACAGTCTCAGTTCCTCCTCAGTAAAATCAGACAGTATTTATATTTACTTCAATAGAGGTGTCCGGATTTTTAATTAACAAAGAAGTATAGCACAGTGCTCAAGCGTACATACTATAGATACTCCAGTTGATCAAACATAGAGATTACAAAGTTACTTAGAGCCAGATTTCCTCCAAGTTCGACTCTGTCAGTTTCTAGATGTGAGATATCTGCATCAGTTCCCTCATCTGTAAATCAGCGTTCTTAATCTCATTGGGTTGTGAAGACTGAATGAATTAGTGAATTAGTATAAATGAAAAGAATAAGTAAAATACTTGGAGCAATAGCTTGAGACATACTAAATGTAATTGTTACTATACTATCCATTATCATTAAAGAAAGGTGGAGAAAGGTGCTCAGCAAATCCTCTCCCCAGGACAACTTAAAAACAGAACTGCCAAAAATAGCCATTTTTGGACTCTGGGAACTGACTAAAAGCATATAGAAAATCAGAAAAAAATAAAAACAAAAACAACTTTGATTCAGGAACCTGAGTTAGCAACAGTGGAAAGCTGATGTTCTAGACTAGGACTACTCTTATACATTTCCTCCCCCAAATTCTATGGGCATAATAGTTTACAAGGGCAGGAAAAGCTATGCAAACTAGAAGTTTGCTGTCATAGGAAATCAACTTCTTTGGAGCAGCATATGGGAAAGTCTCATAATCAGAAGTGAAGTGAAGTGAAGTCGCTCAGTCGTGTTCAACTCTCTGCGACCCCATGGACTATATATATAGCCCACCAGTCTCCTCCATCCATGGGATTCTTCAGGCAGGAATACTGGAGTGGGGTTGCCATATCCTTCTCCAGGGGATCTTCCCGACCCAGGGATCGAACCTGGGTCTCCCACATTGCAGGCAGACGCTTTATCCTCTGAGCCACCAGGCTCATAATCAGGCATGTTGTTAAATAACAACAGTGATTTTGGTGGTAAATACTAGAAAAATTAAACACTGTAGTAACTTAAGCTAGCGATATTGGTTGGTGAAAGCCACAGACTCTCTGGGCTTCCCAGGTGGCATTAGTGGTAAAGAACCTGCCTGCCAATGCAGGAAGCAGAAAAGACATGGGTTCGATGCCTGGATTGGGAAGAGTTCCTGCAGGAGGGCATGGCAACCCACTCCAGTATTCTTCCATGGAGAATTCCATGGACAGAGAGCCTGGCAAGCTGCAGTTCATAGAGTTGCAAAGAGTGGGATATGATTGAAGCAACTTAGCACACATGCAAAGACTCCAGACTAGCTAGAAATATAATAGGAAAATCTGTTGAATAAATCATGGCAAGCCTTGATAGGTCCAAATGATCCCTGCCAGACAGAAGACTGAGTGCATGTGCAAAGCGATCCACAGATGCAGTAGAAACTGGAGAAGGTCCTAGCCATCTACACATCTCAGGATGAATGTGAGGGCTTGCATTTACACAGGGCAATCATAATAGGATCTATTAGAAAATAAAATCTCAGACAGATTTGTAAACTGTTTGAATTTAAAGCACATTTCTACCCACAGGATAATCTAATTTACCAATTATGAACCAGAATCAGGTATGACAACTATTTTACCCAAGCCTAACCTGCTAGGGTTTTGCCTAACCTATGTGAGGAAGGGAAACACCAACTTCAGCACCCACTAGTCAGTCAGGAGCCTAGGGGGAAAAGCTGAAAACCACTGGTGACATTCACAGCCCAGAGGCACAAGCTCACTAAAAGACTGAAATTAAGTCACAAGAATATAAAACACCATGCCTTCCCTCTGTTACCTTACCACCACATCACTAAAGGCTTCTTTACTTCAGTTCCTTTTACCCAGCACATCATGCGTTTCAACAAAAAAATTACAAAGCATAATAAAAGGTAAAACACATAGTTTGAAGAGACTGAGCAACTATTAACCAGAGGCAGATATGACAGGAATGTCAGAATTACCAAAATACGAATATTTTAAAATAATTGATATTTTTAATGGTTTAATGGACAAAGTAGATATCATGCAAGAGCAGATGAATAAATGTAAAAGAGATGAAAATTCTTGGAAATGTCCAAAAAAGAAATGTTAGAGATGAAAATCACCTCTGTAACAGAAATGAAGAGTGTTTTTTGGTGGATTCATTAGTAGACAGGGCATGGCTGAGGAAAGTATCTCTAAGTTTGAAAATTGCGATAATATGAACTTAAAAACTGAAAAACAATAACAACAAAAGACTTTAAAAAAAATCAACCAAACAGAATATGCAAAAACAGTGGGACACCTAAAAAAGATGTAACATACATGCCATCTCAAAAGAGGAAGAAACAGGGAAAGGAACAAAAACAATATTAAAAGCAATAATGACTGGGAAGTTTTTCCAAATTAATGCCAGACATCACACCTCAGACAGAGGAAGTTCTGAGAATAACACAAAAACCTAGGCATATCATATACAAACTTTAGAAAGTCAAAGATAAACAAATTTTGAAAGAAGCTGGAGGGAAAAAAGCACCTTCTCTACAGAAGAGCAAAATTAATCACCTAATTAATTATATGACTTCTCCTCAGAAACCAGGCAAACAAGAAGAGAATGGAGAGAAATATTTTAAACATTGAGAGAGGAAACACTCACACACACACACAACCCAGAATTCCATATTCTGTAGAATTATCCTTCAAAAGGTAAAGAAAAATAAAAGAGTTTCTCAGACAAAAACGAAAAATTGAGGAAATGTATGGCCAGATCTGCTTTGCAGGAAATGTTCAAAGAAGTTCTTCGGATTGAAGGTAAATGATATAGGTCAGAAAAATGATCTACATAAAGAAAGAGCATCAGAGACTAAATAAGTAAAACAAGTAACTAAACTCACTTTATTTTTATTATTCTTAATTGATCTGCTGCTGCTGCTGCTAAGTAACTTCAGTCATGTCCAACTCTGTGTGACCCCAGAGACGGCAGCCCACCAGGCTCCCCCGTCCCTGAGATTCTCCAGGCAGGAACACTGGAGTGGATTGCCATTTCCTTCTCCAATGCAGGAAAATGAAAAGTGAAAGCGAAGTCGCTCAGTCATGTCCAACTCTTAGCGACCCCATGGACTGCAGCCTACCAGGCTCCTCCGTCCATGGGATTTTCCAGGCAAGAATACTGGAGTGGGGTGCCATTGCCTTCTCCGTTAATTGACCTAACAGATAACTATTCAAAATAGTAACATCAACAGTATATCCAACTATGCATTTTTACGTGTGTGTGAATACATATAACAACAACACAGGGAACAAACCCAGGTCTCTTCTGTCTCTTGCATTGGCAGGGATAGTGTTTACCACTGAGCCACCAAGAAGACTATATTCAATATATATATATATATATATATATATATATATAGTGAAAGAAAGTGAATATAAATAAAATGAAAGAAAGTGAAAGTGTTAGTTGCTTAGTTGTATCCAACTCTTTGTGACCCATGGACTGTAGCCTGCCAGACTCTTCAATCCATAGGATCCTCCAGGCAAGGACACTGGAGTGGGTTGCCATTCCCTTCTCCAGGGGATCTTCCTGACCCAGGGACTGAACCCAGGTCTCCTGCACTGCAGGCAGATTCTTCACCATTTAAACCATGAGAGAAGCCCATATGTAAAGCAATGACAAAATATATCATGCTAACACTAATCATAGGAAACTGATAGTAGTTATATTAAATTAGAGCGGATTTCAGAGCAAGGAAAATTATCAGGGATAATGAAGTGCATTAAACAATTATAAAGAAATCAGTACACTAGGAAGTTCTTAACAAGTTTTAGTGTGTGTGCCCCTAGCAACAGTGAGGGGAAAAGGGATAAGAATTCAGGGAGAAACAAATGAATCCACTATTACAGTTGGAGGCTTTCACATCCCTCTATCAGAAATGCACCATTCAGCAGACACAAAATCAGCAAGGACACAGTTGAACTCTATAGCACTATTAATCAACTGGATACAATTAACATCTGCAGACTACTTCACACAGCAACAGCAGATTAGACATTCTTCTCAAGCTCACATGGAACATTTACCAAGATAAACTACTTTCTGGGCCATAAATCACACCTTAAAATTTTTTTTTTAAAAGTAGAAATCATACAATGTCTGTTCTTAGACCACAATGGAATTAAATTAGAAATCAAAACCAGACGTAGAAATGGAAAAATCCTAAAATACTTGGGCATTAAACAACACACTTCTAAATAACACAGGGGAAAACAAAAATCTCAAGAGAAATCTTAAAATATTTGAAACAAATTGAAAATAAAAATACAACTTAACAAGATTAATTGGATGCACGTGAACCAAGAACTTCCAGATGTACAAGCTGGATTTAGAAAAGGCAGAGGAAAGAGAGGTCAAATTGCCAAAATCTGTTAGATCATAGAGAAAGCAAGGGAATTCCAGAAAAGCATCTACTTCTGCTTCATTGACCATGCTAAAGCCTTTGTGTGGGTCAGAACAAAATGGAAAATTTTCAAAGAGATGGGAACACCAGACCACCTTACCTGTCTCATAAGAAACCTGTATGAGAGTCAAGAACAAAGAGTTAAAACTGAATATGGAGCACTGGGCTGGTTCAAAATTGGGAGAGGAGGATGCCAAGGCTGTGTGTAGTCACCCTGCTCATTAACTTCTACGCAGAGTACACCATGCAAAATGCCAGGCTGGATGAATCATAAGCTGGAATCAAAATTGCCAGGCGAAGTATCAGCAGCCTCAGATATTCAGATGACACCACTCTGATGACAGAAAGCAAAGAGGAACTAAAGAGCCTCTTGGTGAGGGTAAAGGAACGGAGTGAAAAGGCTGGCTTAAAACTCAACATTGAAAAAGCGAAGATCATGGCATCTGGTTCCATCACTTCATGGCAAACAGAAGAGGAAAAAGTGGAAGCCATGACAGGTTTTCTTTTCACGGGCTCCAAAGTCACTGAAGCGACTACAGCCACGAGATTAAAGGATGCTTGCTCCTTGGAAGGAAAGCTATGACAAACCTAGACAGTATTAAAAAGCAGAGATGTCACTTTGCTGACAAAGGTCCATATAGTGAAAGCTATGATTTTTCCAATAGTCATATATGGATGTGAGAGTTGGACCATAAAGAAGCTTGAGTGCCAAAGAACTGATGCTTTCAAATCGTGGTGCTGGAGAAGACTCTTGAAAGTCTCTTGGACAGCAAGGAGATCAAACCAGTCAGTCCTAAAGGAAATCAACCCCAAATATTCACTGGAAGGACTGATGCTCCAATACTTTGCCTACCTGGTGTGAAGAGCTGAGTGATTGGAAAAGACCCTGATGCTGGGAAAGACTGAAGACAAAAGGAGAAAGGGGCAGCAGAGGTTGAGATGGTTAGATATCATCATGGACTCAATGGACATGAATCTGAGCAAACTCCAGGAGATAGTGGAGGACAGAGAAGTCTGGTGTGCTGCAGTCCACGGGCTCGCAAAGCGTCAGACACAAATTAGTGAGTGAGGAATGAACAAAAAGGCAGTGCTCTGAGGGAAATGTACAGCACTGACCACATATAAGAAAAGAAAGTATGATCTAAAATCAATAATTTAAGCTTCCACCTTAGAAAACTGGATAAAGAAGAGTGAATCAAATGAAAAACAACCAAAGACAAGACAAGAAAGAAAAAAAAAAGCAGAAAATGAAATTGAATAAAGGAAATCAATAGAGAAAATCAACAGAAGTAAAAGAGTTCCCTGAAAAGATCAATAAGATCAACAAACACCAAGCCAGCCTAAATGAGAAAAAAATGAGAGGTGATACAAATTACTAAATATCAGAAAGGAAAGAGGGGATATCAGTACAGATCCCATGGACATTAAAGGATAATAGAGGAATATTATGAAAAACTCTGTTCCCCCAACTTTGTTAACCTAAACGAACCATTTCCTTGAAAGTAAATCTGCCAAAATTCACAAAAAAACGAAAAAGAAAACCTGAATACACATATTTTCTAAACAAGAAACCAGAAAAAGACAGTATTAGATAAGAAAACTACAAACCAATACCTCTCATGAACATGGATATAAAAATCCTCCACTATTATTTGAATCTGTATCATTGTTATCTTCATAGCACTTATTATAATTATACTACACTGCAATTGTCTATTTCCCTAGTCCATTAGACTTCCAGCTCCCCAGGGGCAGGAGTCATTTCTTATTCATCTTTCTATACACAGTGCCTAGCAGAGCATCTGGTAGACAGTGGGTATTCAATAAATATATGTTAAACTGAATTTTGTCAGATCCAAACCTTTCAGGTTGGGAGCGTTTCTAGACATTTTTAAAATCAGCCTTAGGGGCTCACAGAACTGTACATCTGTTAGGTAGTAAATATATACTGTCTAAGATCACCGTTTCTACCTATATACTCGGTTGGAGTTACAGGCTCCAAATAAAATTAAAATGATAGAGAATGAATTTGTAAACAGTTTATTTATGTAATCAATTTGCCAGCATCATCAGCTTCATTAAAATAGCAGTGCTATGCTGAATTGCATTAAAGCTGGAAAATTACTTTCGAAACAGAAATAAATAAGCTTAAGTAAGTGACTGGGAGCTAAAATTACCTGCTAGTAGCAGAGCTGTAAGTATGAATAGTAATTATTGAGAAATACTTTTCTGAAAAGAATTAAGTACCACTGTTGTTTATTTCAACTTGCTTTTATCCTTGTAAATAGAGAGAAATACGGTGAGTGCTATGGGCATTTACTTCACTTGAAATTGAGGTTTAAAGACCTGCAAAAGCATTTACTTCATTTGAAACTGAGGTTTAAAGACCCGTAAATATCCTTGGAGATACGTACATATATGTGTATATATGCACATACCGGTATAAAATTATATATATTAGACACACACGTATCTTAAGATGTTGATATTTTCAACTGAAACAATGTGATAAAATGATAGCATTCTTTCTTAGTTAAAAATTGGTAAGAACTGAGCTGGTATATTCCTACTATATTAATTATCTTTATAATACTTTTCCAGCTATCTAGGCTTACAAAAGAAGACAGATAAAATGCAGTTCCCATTTTCAGAGCACGCAGTCACTTTTAAAGGCCTCTTGAGGGTGGTTTGTCAATTTTCTTCGAAATCAAGGGGCTTAGAAAGATTCAGAGGTGGTAAACTTGTATGGATTTTGTCCCTTGTCATCACAAGGAATAAAAGATGCCTCTCTCTTATTTGAGCTATGAATCAAACCTGACCAAGGACTATTTCACCCAATTGCTGTTTTGGAATTCGGGCACCTTAAAACCAAAAGAGAAAATACATCTTAAACCAATAACCTATTTTTTCTACGTCTAACTTTAAAGGAATTTTCCCCTTGTTTTTGCTAAGTATTCTTGGTATGCCAGGCTTCACTGGTGGCTCAGTGGTAAAGAATATGCCTGCCAATGCAGGAGGAGTGGGTTTGACCCCCGGTTTGGGAAGATCCCCTGGAGAAGGAAAGTGCAACCAACCCATTGCAGTATTCTTGCCTGGAGAATTCCATTACAGAGGAGCCTGGCAGGCTATAGTCCATGGTGCTGCAAAAGAGTCAGATACAACTTGGTGACTAAGTAACAACAACCTGGTATGTCGTCAGCAGAGTCTGCCTATGTGAACATCGTTCTAGGGAAAAAGAATGGTGACTGCTTTACACTGCTTGCCTGTTACAGTCCATGATGGATACCTTTAATGGAGGGGTCACAGTAAAGGCCTGCAGACTACTTAAAACTACTAGTTGATATCCTCTTAGTTATATATATATATATATAAAACCACTTTAAACATAAGATAAAAAAATAACAAAGTACTCAACATAAAGTCAATTACCTTGGCAACATGGCATGTATTCTCTAGAAGAGATCTCTAGACAGACTGTAAGTGTAACCACTACTGCCTAAAATCATAGCAGAATGTCCACAGCATTCAGCCTTCCCCAGATTAACTAGGATACAATTACTTTGTTGGTTTCTGGTCATTTTAAACGTGCAGTCCTATAAACTTACCAGTATCCAAATATGCAAACAGTTTATTCTTATGAGAATGAACTGTCCGGCCAACAATTTAGTTACTAGAGCCGGAAAATGCTTTCGGGCTCTTGAGAAAGCCACTTGGACTTAAAAACAAAGCAGTTATACACTTTAAAATTTTCAACTTCTCACTTTCAGACACATTTCAAATAATAAATCATCTTTCATAATAATATCTCAAGGTGTTCTCACATACATCATCTTATGAAATAAGAAATGATTTTAGCCCTTTATATAGGAAGCAACTGAAGCTTAGAGAGGTTAAGTACCTTGACCAAGTCCAGGGAACAGGTTAGGAAGTTGGGGTGGCCATTTATAGTTTTTGATTCCTGGTTCAGGATTCCCACTGAAAAAATGGGAACTTCAACAAATTTTCATCAGTTTTGCAAGAAAATGTTTTCCCACTGAGCTAATACTGGAGTGAAAACTTAAGACAAGATGCACTCCTTAAAAAAACCAAAAAGAAAAAAAAAAAAAGAAACCAAACAAAAAACCCCATCAAATTGGCTTCAAAACTGCAACCCCAAAGCCACATCTCTCCTTCAATATTCCCTTCTGCTCATCCTACTTGTCCATCAAGGAAGTACTGACAAACACATGTTTATTCTTTTGCTAAAAAAACACCCTTAAATGAGCAGCCCCTTAAGCCAAAAAGCAGAATTATTAGGGGGGAAAAAAAGAAAAACTGAAACAAGGCCTTGAGTGTGCTGGCAGCAATCATTCATAAAATGATTAAAAATTAAGAATTTAATTTTTTTGAGTGCTCTCTTAGAAAATTTTTTTGAGTGTCACTGAAGTTTCACCATGTTCAAAGTTGAACCAAGAATAGTAAGATGTATTAGTATTAATGGGCAATGAAGTAATAGTATTAGTATTAATGGCATAGTAATAGTATTAAGTATTACTTAATACTTAAGTATTAATTACTTGATAGTAATACTATTAAGTAATAGTATTAATGGGCTATGAAGCCCATTAATAAAATCTGCTTATTCATTCACTCATATATGTCTCAGGTGCCTACCATGTTCTGGAGATGTTGAACAATGTAGGTTCAGAGTCAGTACTAATATTAGGACCAATGAATGATCAATGCTAAAGTATTATGACTTAAATTTTCAAAAATCTTAAAAAAGTGGTGTGAAATACAGGCAGCGCCATACGGAAAGGATCATGATAAAGGTGGACAGATGGTACTGTGGGAGTCTGCAGATGATACACACAGCCTTGACTGGAGCAAAGGAGGTATCCAAGAAAATTTTTTTCCAAGATTGCAATGCTTACACAGTCTTGAAGGATGAACAGAAAATAAAATGGAGATGAACATTCTCTAGGTGTCTAGATAAATGGCTCAAAGTACATGAACATCGTGTTCAGAAGCCATATAATCATGTAGGCAGCAGTCATGTATGGATGTGAGAGTTGGACCATAAGGAAGGCTGAGTGCCAAAGAATTGATGCTTTCAACTTGTGGTGCTGAAGAATACTCTTGAGAGTCCCCTGGACTGCAAGGAGATCAAACCAGTCAATCCTAAAGGGAATCAACCCCGGATATTTATCGGAAGGACCAATGCTGAAGCTGAAGCTCCAATACTTTGGCCACCTGATGTGAAGAGCTGACTCATTGGAAAAGATCCTGAGGTGGGGAAAGACTGAAGGCAAAAAAGAGAAGGGGGTGGCAGAGGATGAGACGGTTAGGTAGCATCCTCCTCTCAAGGGACATGAATTTGAGCAAACTCCAGGAAATAGTGGAGGACAGAGGAGCCTGGTGTGCTACAGTCCATGGGGTCACAAAGAGTCAGATATGACTTAGAGACTGAACAACAACAACACATAAACACCAAGAGGAAACAAAGAGAAAGTATCTGATAAACTTGTTGGACTACAAAGAGTTTACCATGACTAGAAAATGTAGCCAAGTGTAAGTTGTATTTTTGTATTTTCCAAAATGGATCTAATTTGATATACTGTATTGTTACCCAGTTAGATTTGGAACCAGAAGCCAACTCAAACCATGCATGCAAGGCACATACACAATTTTGCTGAAGTAATTTATGGTTGTAATTTTCAGACACTTTAATGTTTTTAGAACATGAACGTTCCTCTCTCAGAAAAGAAAGTGGGCTAGTACAGTCTATGAAATAACAACTGCCTGGGCTCTCTGGAAGCCCGGCAGGGACTCCTTGCTGGGAGATCTGTGATTATCTAGGAGCTTCCCAGGTGGTAAAGAACCCGCTTGTCAATGAAAGAAACATAAGAGACATGGGTTCAATCCCGGGGTCGGGAAGATCCCCTGGAGGAGGGTATGGCAACTCACTCCAGTATTCTTGCCTGGAGAGTCCCAGGGACAGAGGAGCCCGGCAAGCTACAGTGCATAGGGTCACACAGAGTTGGACATGACTAAAGCAAGTAAGCATGCACATGCAATATTCTAGAGCTAAAAGCAAAGGACGGCTAGGTGGCATTTCTTCATTCTCAAAAATTTCTTCACATTTAAAATTATTTCCCTCACTTCTTTGTGCATTGATACATTCCTTTCAAGATTTCATGCAAGTAGGAAATAGGTCTATCCTATGAAAACTAGTTGGGAGATTCTGAAATTGTTAAAAAGAAAAATAAATACTAGTCAATTAGTAGTATGTATATTAAAAGAACAATAATGCTCAATTAAATATTTACTGAGCAGTCTTTGAAACAATTTTAAGAGAACGGCAAAGAACATCAGATGCAAAAAAGAGGATAAAAAATGAAAAGTTTGTTCATTGAAACTGCACCCTGGTTTGTGGTCTGGAAAGCAGGAGGCCTGGAGTCTAGCCCTGAATCTAATCTGGAAAAAAGTTGTCTTCCACTTGGCCTCAGTTTCTGAATCTAAAATCTAAAAATTTAATCATAGGTAATGATCTCTAAGGTTCTGGTTTGTTTCTGTTTTCATTTTTCAACATCCCAAACACTCACAATTATCAGAAATTTTAAGATTAAAGGAAAATTATTGGTTGCATGAACTTTGCAAGATCAGACTCCTGACAGAATTATTCACGTGGACTATCTTAGTCTTTCCTTTCTGGTCATACTGTACGTGGTTTTAGCTGGAAAAAAAAGAGCAAAAAATAACTTGGATATGGTTGCCCTGTAAGAGGAAAGACCACCAAATCTTTGGACAAGATAGGTTACTCTCTTTTCAAAAACTGCAATAAAAATTGCACAGAACATTTATCTCACAACATATACACCATTTCTTAAGAAAGCATTGGCCAAACTTTTTTTTTTAGAGGGTCATTTAAGTGGGAACTAAAAAAGGCTTGTTGTTCATGAACTGTTATAAATATCCAAAGTTAGAACTTTCTGAAATGTTTTATCTTGCCATGTATGGCATTTTCATAAAGAAAACCTTTATCTAAACGCTTAAATAATTTTTTTCAGGGATCCTGGGACAGATGGTTAATATCAGTTAATAAATTATCATTGACAATTGAATACAGTCTGCTACTTAAATTTACAAAGTGGGTAGAGAGAGTGATGGTAGAAGGGAGAACTGTGGACATTTAGTTCAGCTTCCCGTTCTGGCAGCCAGCTCAAGAACAAACTGTAATTTGCAAATAAAACCGCCTGTTAAATCTTCCACTAGAAGTTTAAAAAAATAAATAAATCTGAACGTTAAGAAACCCAAGTATGGAGTAGCATCTTGGAATTCCCCTGGCAACTATTATCAACTAGCCCAATCCTGCTATAGAAATGGAGTATTCTAATAACACCAGGTAGGTTTGCTAGAACAAAAGTGAAAATTTAAAGGAACACAAAAAGGTTAGATGTGCCACTAAGATGCTATTATTGCCCATGAGAATCTGAGTTCAGGAAAATTTGGAATCCTTTTTATTAGTACTTTACAATTAGGGAATTTATATGATCCAGAAAACAGGAAAAAGTTTAAATAAAAGGGAAGGATGTTTTAAATATTCCCATCCCTGGGTAAAAAGAAAGTATGTTTTTAATATTTTAAAAATAAGAGGGCATTTTTAAAGTCATCAGGAGTGGATGAGTATTATAAATATGATACTGTCTTTGGTATAACTTTTAAAATTTGTCCTCCATGTAATGATAAGATAATTTAAGGGCTTGCCAAGAGTGAGTGAGCAAGTGAGTGAGAGGTCTAAAACACTTTCTTAATAAAGTTAACAGCACCTAATGTCTATCATTGGGGGGAAAAAAAAGACACACATAAAAAGAACACATGGGCCTTCTCTATAAAGAGAAATTCTCTTTTAAATAGAAGAAATTGGAAAAGAAAGACAATTTTAATAAAAAAAGAATCCTTATAAATTAAACTGTATTGACAACTGACAGGCCCCCAATGTACATGTTCCTACTCATGAGAAATGTAATACAAATTGCTATTTAGGTTATGTCTACTCCTCAGAAAATGTCTGGGGAAAGAAGCAAATATTCTTATATAAAATCAGGATTGATTCAACATCATAAATTACTTTATTGAATGTTTGCTTTAAAATAATCACTTTTAATCTACTGAAGATTGATTTCTATTTCTTAAGTGGTGGACAATGAATGCAGTTGGCTCGTTAATCCACAAGAATTTATTAAGCACCTATGGTATGGGTGATAATAGAGGGGCATCAACATGGCAGCATAATTGATGGAATCTTTTAGTTAAAAAGTCATCCCTGGAGAATAATAATACAATATCCAAGGCCCCCAAATTTGGCAGGAGCTTAGGGGAAGACTTCATACAACCAAGGATCTAAACAGTGACTCAGGGCGACTGATCTTAGGAATAAACAACGAGCCCCATCTCCTAGTGGTCAACTGACCTGGGATCCATAGATTCTAAACTAACATACAAGCAGCCCAGAGAAAAGACACCTCAACAGAAAGTGAACAGTAGTGATTACAAGAGGGACTCTGGACCAGACTGTGAGGGTAAAATGAGTCAACATATTTAAAAGGTGCTTAGAACCGTGGCTGGCACATACTAAATAATGAATAAGTGTGTAATTTTTCTTTCTTTCTTTTTTTTTAATAATGAACCATCCATCCTTAGAGAAAAGTGAACGTCACTAATTCTCGCTGTCTTCCACGGAATATTTCGGTATTTTTTTCCCCTTTTCGTCGCTCAGTCGTGTTTGACTCTTTGCAACCCCATGGACTATACAGTCCATGGAATTCTCCAGACCAGAATACTAGAGTGGGTAGCCTATCCCTTCTCCAGAGGATCTTCCTGACCCAGGTATCAAACCAGGGTCTCCTGCATTGAAGGCTGATTCTTTATCAACTGAGCTACCCGGGAAGCCCCGTCCATTAAATATATGGATTAAATCCATATATCTGACTTTATTTGAATTTCACCTTGGAAAGAAACATACCATTGTTTGCTCTGGGTCCTACACTCTATAGGGAATAATAGAGTATACAGCCTCTTAATGGTCAAGCTAAAATGCTCCAACCGGTTTACTTGAAATTATGATCCGAGCTGCAATATTATAGGCATTTTAATAAAATATCTTCCTTTGTCTCTATTTGAAAGGAGAAGACAGGAAATTCTAGGCAAGAAAAGCTGCATGAGAAAGTGTGAAGATGTCAGAATGATTCACAAAGAATGTAAATGGTAATTAAAGGAGGTATAAAAAAGCCATTCTATTGAGGAAGTATGAAGTTTAATATTGGGGATATGCTGCAAAGTATTAAGTCAGTTCGGGAAAACAGAATTTTATCCTGATGTTAACAGGAAATTATTGAAGAATTTTAAATAATATAATCAAGTGATATTTCAGGAAGGCTGACTTCCAGTTAATTTACCAGTAGAGTTTATCATAAATTAAAGGAGTTGATTCTGTCATTTAATTTCTGTATATGATATTTTTTCTCAGCTCAGAAGTCAAAATAAAGCTCAAATGAATATCTATTTTTAAATACAAGGAATTGGACCATATGTTGAATAATTTGATACTAAGGATGATCCAAAGTATATTAAATATACAGGAGAAATGAAAGTAATACTAGCATACTTCTCGCTTAAACCTCTGCATAATGACCTAAGAAAATGAGCCATTTCTTTCCTTTGGTTTGAGTATATTCCTGTATCACTTCTGTTTAGGTATAGATAGTCTGGCTTGATAACTAATTTAATATTCGCATCCACTCTTTGAAGTAAATACATTATTCCCATTTTATACACAGGGCATGTTTAGCCCAAGGTCATGCAAGAGAAAATGGTAGCAAGTATATATTAACTCCCATTCTTCAGAAACTAAAGCCTGTGCTGTTCTTTCTATGATGTCATAATGCTTTCAATGCCAAATGCAGGAAGTTATAGCCTACACTTACTGACATTTCTTTGCCTATTAGGAATTCTCAGAAGCAGGAGTTTTAGGGAAATGTATTTGATAAAAGGAGAACAGATCTTTTTCTTGATTTTATTTGTAAAGAAACAGAAATGCACTGAAGGGCCTTCAATCGACAGTTCACTCCAATTGTAGGAGAGCACAAGGGAACAAATACTGTCACAACCGTATTCGTTTATAGGTAATGTTGAGTAACACCAAAATATAAGAATAAAATTTGAATGTATTGGTAAACTGTACAGATTCTTATAAAACAGACACAAAACCATGACAATTATGCAAAGAATAGTCAAATAAATGGCACATCAGAATTAGGGGTAAGATGGGCACTGCTATATTTAAAATGGATAACCAACAAGGACCTACTGTATAGCACATGGAACTTATTTGATGTTATTAACATGCAGCAGCCTAAATGGAAGAGGAGGTTGGAAGAGAATGGATACATGTGTATGTATGGCCGAGTCCCTTCACTGTTCGCCTGAACTTATCACAACATTGTTAATTGGCTATATGCGAATACAAAATTAAAGCTTTTTAAAAAAGAATTAGGGGTAAGAGAGAAAAGTACAGAAAGAGTGCTAACCTATTATCACTATCAGGGAAATTAGAACTTACATGAAGAGAGTAAAGTGAGGTAGAAAAATTCTGCACGAGGTTTAAGATGTGAAAAAGTGTAGATAAACCATGCTAGATCAACTAGATAGCTGTACAGGCAAAACTGAACCTCAAGGTCTATCTCACATCACACACAAAAATTCATGATGGGTTAATGACATATACATATAAAAGTTAGAACTAAACATTTCATAGATTAAAATATTTAAAAATCATTTGAAAAGAAGAATTTTGTGACCTAGAGATAGGCAAAGGTATTTTAGAATGCAAAAGGCACTAACCATAAAAGAAAATTTGATAAACTGGACTTCATAAAAATGTCAACTTCTTCTTGTCAAAAGTCACTGTGAAGAAAATAAAAATATAAGTAACAGGCTAGGAAATAATATTTGCAAATAAATATCTAAAAACAAACTGCAATCTGAATATATAAATCTTACAGATGAATAATAAAAAAGAAAACACATTTTTTTTTTAAATGCAAAAAATGGATGACACCTAAGTAACTGGGGAAAATGCTGTTCTGGCTGGAAACTATATGGTTAAAAATAAAAGACCTGTTTACTGGACATAAACACTGACTCCGATGCTTTTGTTTCTTACAGGGATTCAAGACAAAAAGTCTGAAACTACATGTGCACTGGTATTAAATAAGTAAATGGATAGCAGATGGTGGGAGGCAGGATTCTCACTGTCAGGGGGTAGGGAGTTGGGAAGTTATGGATAAGCAAGAGAAGAAGTCTATAATAAATCCTATCAAACTGGGTTAGAGTCAGAGACATCAATAAGAACTCATGTTCATATAGAGAATCAGCACTCAAATGAATAGATATATAAATTATAGATTATTATGTTTGTATAGGGGTAATATACATACAATTACTCCCTAGTATTGTCCCTTGTAAGAACCTAAAAACATTTTTTTAACCAAGTGATAAAGACTAACACTGCCAGGAATGGCACATAGATATCCCATTTGTTGTTTAGTTGCTAAGTGGTGTCTGATTCTTTGGCGACCCCATGGACTGTAGCTTGCCAGGCTCCTCTGTCCACGGGATTTCCTAGGCAAGTATCCTGGAGTGGGGAGCCATTCCCTTTTCCAGGGGATCTTCCCAACCCAGGAATCAAACCTGTGTCTCCTGCCTTGGCAGGCAGATTCTTCACCACTGAGCCACCACGGAAGCCCAATGTTGGTTTCCTAATATTGACAAATATACCATAGAAATGTAAAATGTTATCAGTCAAACAAAAGGGTGAGAGGTATAAAGAAGCTCTCTGTACTATCATTTCCAGGTTTTTTTGTAAATCTATAATTATTCAAAAATAAAAAGTTTAAATCTATGGCTGATTCATATCAATGTATGACAAAACCCACTGAAATGTTGTGAAGTAATTAGCCTCCAACTAATAAAAAAATAAAATAAAATAAAATAAATTGAAAAAATAAATAAATAAAAAGTTTATTTTAAAAAATGGTCAAAGACTTAGACTTACACTTTGCAGGCTAAGATATAATATGAATGAGCAACAAATAGATAAACAGGTGCTCAAAATTGTAAGTCACAAAACAAATTCAAATCAAAACTATAATGACAGGCCACTGCACATTCACTGGGGTGGCTAAAATTAAAAAGACTGACAATACAAGGAAATGGCAACCCACTTCATGATTCTTGTCTGGGAAATCCCATGGAACAGAGGAGCCTGCCAGGCTCCCCAGTCCATGGGGTCACAAAGAGTTGGACACAACTTTAGTGACTAAACCACCACCACCACCACCAAATGTTGGAAAGGATACAGAACTATCTGTCCTCTCATACATGGCTGGTGTGAGTGTAAAATGGAACAACCGATATTGAAAATTGTCAGGTACATTCTTATTAAAGACTGGTGGTTTCTTATTAGAGTCAAACACACATCTACCTCATGATTTTGAAATTCTACTTTTAGATATTTACCCAAAATAAGACATGTTCACAAAAAGCCCTAAATAAGCATCGTCATTGCACCTTTATCCACAACAGCAAAATATAGGAAAGTGAAATGTCTATTAATAGGTAAATGGATAAACAAGTTGTGATATATTCATACAAAGGGATACTACTTAGCAATAAAAGGGACAAGTTCCTGATACACATCGCAATATGGTAAATCTTTGAAGCATGCTGAGTGAAAAAAGAACAAACACATGTGTGTATAATTCCACTTATATGATTTTAAGAACAGGCAATACTCTTTATGCAGAAAGATATCAGAACACAGGCTGCTTCTGGGAGGGTACAGACCGAAAAGGACACAGGGAACTTTCTAGGATGATGAGAGTACTCTATCTTGATTTGGGGTAGACATCTGTCAAAATTCAACAAATGATCTACTTCAAGATTTGTCCATTTTGCTGTATAATTTATACATCAGTTTAAAACTGTAGGCAAGGAAGAGAAAGGCTCTGACTCAGCTCTGAAATCAGGTTGCTAACATATACCTTTGGATGAAAAGGAAAGAACAGCTATAGAAACAACTAACAGAAAAATACGATGTCTATTAACTCTCGTTGAAGAATAAACTGTAAGAAAGTAACTATGGTTTAGACTATAGACTAAACAGAAGCTCCTGTTTATAATTAAGCCCTCTCATTTGCTTTGGGTATTTCTCTCTTATGGTCCTTCCATTGTAGCATAGAGATGGATGCAAATGACATCTATTTCAGCCTCAGGAATTTAATATTATTCTACTCATTATAGCCCACCCCTGTCCCAGACTGAGACCAGTGCCACATCTTATGCAATAGAAGCTTTCAAAAATTATTTTGAATAATTTAATTTTGAAAAGGTTAAAAAAAGGAAAAAAAAAAAGAAAAAAGGAAAGCCTATAGATAGATTACCTGAGCACACCTACTGTAGGAATTTCCCCCACTGCCTTAGGCAAAAGGTAACACTAAAAAAATATAAAACAAAAATTTTAACCAAGTGTAAACAGACCTTCCTTAGGATTATATTAAACTATGTTTAAAAGGATTTTATCCAGTTTTATCACCTACAGGAAACTTAGGCTATAAGAATCAAATTTAACTGTGTAGGAGAAAAGAGCACTAATTATATTCAGACAGTTATTATGAAGATAAGACACATTAGCCAAAATTAAATAGGTAGATGGCTTCAACATTTCCAAACATGAGTATATGCTATACTTCCATTCTAATATCAGGGAAGGAGGATGGATGTATATAAACCTGCGAGAAAGGGGGTTCAGTACATTGCATATCAACAGTTATGCTAAGAGGCTGATTTCATTACGATATGTCTACACTGAGCACTCTTCACTTCATGCAGGCTGTTCTGAGTTTTTCTATTACTTTCCAATGAAATCATCCATCTGTAGAAAATGAGCAAATGGAATATTCATGAGGTAAGAGATAATTTTTATCATCCCTGGAGAGTTTCTTTCTTTGGGTTGTTTATTACCTGCAGGGCTCAACTGTATGAAAATTGATTAAATATCATTTACCAATTATAGTGATGCTAGTACACATTCCTCAAAGCAAACACTAAATGTGTGATGATTCTTACAATAGAGGGAATACTTTCAGGGGCGGAGTCAGATTTCCTGGAGTCTGAATCTTACATAATTTCGGGAGTTTTTTTTTTTTTTTTTCTTTAAAGACACAAAATTGTGAAACAAGATTGTTAAAATCTTTTCTAGGGTCTTAGAAAAGGCTATTAAAATAAAGGGTTCAGAAGTTTTGTTAACTTAAAGATAAATCTACTCTTGCAATTTTTTTTGGGGGGGGCAGGCAATGATATCAAAGGATTTGTATACCACAAATCCTTTGATATCTGAAGCTGAAGCTCCAATACTTTGGCCACCTCATGCAAAGAGCTCACTCATTGGGAAAGTCCCTGATGCTGGGAAAGATTGAGGGTAAGAGGAGAAGGGGGCAACAGAGGATGAAATGGTTGGATGGCATCACTGATTCAATGGACATGAATTTGAACAAACTCCAGGAGATAGTGAAGGACAGGGAAGCCTGGCGTGCTGCAGTCCATGGGGGTCACAAGGAGTTGGCCACGACTGAGTGACTCAATAACAACAACAAAAATTTATAAAAACTATCAGGTAAGTATTTGAATTTTCTTAATCTGAATTGAAAATAAATGGCTAATGACTCATTTGTAATTGATCATTTAATTGAATTAACTATTGTACTTGCTTTCACTTTTTTTTTTTTTGGTGGGGAGAGATGAGGATAGTTCCTATCTGAAATTGCTGTCAGCTTGCAAGCCACATTCTTAGTATTCTTTACTTGTAGGCATAGCTGGTCATGTAGTTTAGCAATTCCTTAGGCCTTGTTCCAGCAACGATAAATCCTTAAAATGAAAGAACTTCTAGTCCATAAGTCTTAGGTCAGAGGAAGTCTTCCATTGCCAGCTCCTACCTTCTCCCACACTGCTAGAGGAATTAATCATTCCCTATCTGACCTTCTATAGCTTTTGTAGTCATCTCAATTACATTACTTTTTTTCCCCTTAGTTATTTGTGTTTGAGCTTAACTTTGCTACAATGGGAGCTCTTTAACAGCAAGGAAACGCCCTATCTTTAAATCTAAAAGGCCTATCTCACATTGGGGTTTAATAAATGTCCTTTGATGAATGAATGAGCGAGTGAGTGAATGGATGTATTAGAGGTAAGCTACTTAAAGTAAGGACCAAAGAACAGATCAGTAGCATTAGCATTATCAGGGAGCTTCTTAAAAATTTCCAGAACTTACCCAGACCTACTGAACCAAAATGTTAATTTTAACAAGATATTTGCATGATTCCTGCGTACATTAAAATTTGAGAACCATTGCGATTATTATTCCAGTAGCTTTAAAGGAGGAGACAGTACCAAAAATAATATAATCTTATATTTCATAACAATCATTTCTTCATTTGTTCTTAATGTTTGGCTACGCTGATCATACAAACAAGGATCAAATGACCCAGTGGACTATTACTCCACTTATTCTTTCTTGTAGGTAACGAAATAAAATACTAATTTAAAAAACACAAATAAAGGATTTCTCAGGTGGTCTAGTGGCTAAGACTCCATACTCCCAATGCAGGGGGCCAGGGTTCGATCCCTGGTCATAGGAGTAGATCCCACATGCCACAGTGAAGATTGAAGACCTGGTGTGATGCAGCTAAGACCCAGAGCAGCCAAATAAGTAAATAAAAAAATTAAAAAACAGACACAAATAATGTTTAATATTTAGTTTAAAAAAAAAGCACAGATATAGTAGAACTGGCGAAAGAAGATGATAAGGAATACAACAAATACTAACATGAATGCTGAGCTATCAGTTCAGATCCTAAACTGGTGTTTTGTCCTTTTTTTTTTTTTTTTTTCTTTTTAAATCCTTCGAGAGCCCAAGCCTAATCACTGAAGACTTTGTAGATCAGTGCTTCTATGTCCTAGGAGCTCAAGATGGAAAAGTAATGCTGAAAATTAGATAAAATGTAATTTACCCAGATTTCAATCCCAGCTCAACTTTTAAAAAGTACGTGCCTATGAATTCTCAGTTTGGAAATTGACATTCAGCTAGTTTTAATTTTATGAGAGACCCATAACTAGTACATTCAATTTACAGCCTTCCTCCTCATCCCCTTGTTGAATACCAAATGCTGGACATTTTCCAGCTCGACTGTGAGAGGGAGTCATCTTGGTTTTATCTTAAGAGTGTCTATCTTTTCAGGCAGTTACATAATCCACTGAAAAGAGTTACCACTTATTATAAATGTGATTATGTCTGGATAGGTATAAACATATCCAGTTGAAGAAGATACATTTCAATACAAATCTTAAGAAAAGAAAGAGAAATTAAAAATTGCAAAGAACTGTCACCTATGGCAGAAGCTATTAGTCATGTCAGAGTGAAGAAATAATGACTGTCTTAGAGTTGCTCAGTTCTTCAAGGTGAACTTCAAAAGAATGAAGCAACTTCAAAGAAAATCACAGGACAAAGAGTATGAATCACAGTAGAGAGTGTGCTGGGGAATTAAGCATGTGCCTCTTTTAATCGCTATACAAGTTCAAAACTTGTCAAAACTTAGTTTTGCTTTTCAAAAACCACATTCTGAATTTTCATTCAACACAAATTAACTTAGAAAACTTGCATGTGATTTTAGGTATAATATCTTGGTTTGATTTCTATGTAATCAAGAATTATCCAAAAACCTAGAAAAATATTGTCATTTGGTAGAACTGATCCTTGTTCTGCCTCCATTAGTCAGGACAGGGTAGGTTATACTGTTGAACAAAATTAACTGAATATCTGTGCCTTAGTGGTACACATGTTTGTTTCTTACATAAATCCTTTTATTTTTTTTTTAATTTTTTTTATTAGCTGGAGGCTAATTACTTCACAACATTTCAGGGGGTTTTGTCATACATTGATATGAATCAGCCATAAAGTTACATGTATTCCCCATCCCGATCCCCCCTCCCACCTCCCTCTCCACCCGATTCCTCTGGGTCTTCCCAGTGCACCAGGCCCGAGCACGTGTCTCATGCATCCCACCTGGGCTGGTGATCTGTTTCACCATAGATAATATACATAAATCCTTTTAAAGTTGAGCAGTTTTCCAGGCCATTTCTTAAAAGGTAAAGGTCAAGAAAGGGCTTTTCACCACCTAATTTCATAGTCTACTGTGTAGAATTAGTCACAAGACCCTACCTAACCTCCAAAAGTCTAGGAAATGTATTCTATGCACACACGAAGGAGAGGAGAACCAGATATTGGGGAGCATCAGTAATGCTACTAGTTAGATAATATTAACAGAGAGTCCTGTATCAGTAGAAACAAAAATCACTGATGGAAGAGAATATGCAGAAGCCCTGTTGCGGTGGTGGTTGTTTAGCTTGTAAGTCATGTCTGACTCTTTTGCAGTCTCATGGACTGTAGCCCACCAGGCTCCTCTGTCCATGGGATGTCCCAGGCAAGATTACTGGATTGGGTTGCCATTTCCTTCTCCAGATCTTTCCGACCTAGGGCTCGAACTCACATCTTCTGCACTGGCAGGCAGATTCTTTACCACTGAGCCACCAGGGAAGTCCATACAGAGGTACAGTTTGGGATAAAAAGAGAGGAAGTATCGTTATTGGTCATGAACAGGATTACCTCATTTTTAGTGTAAAAATATCTAGAAAAATAACGTATTGGGCAATTCCTTTGAATCAATATGTAACTTTAGAGTATTACAATTGCCCACTGCTTAAAAGAATTCCAGTATGGCAGCTCTGGAAAGGGAAGGACTGACCTGGCCCCTATGATTTAGTTTTCTATTGCCATATAACCACAAACTCAGTGGCTTAAAACACTTATCATTTATTACTCGTATCTCTCTCTGTCACAAGTCTGACATGGTGTAACTAGATTCTCCACTCCGAGTTTCACTGGAATAAACCGAGTTACCACCCCAGGCTGCGGTTTTTTACCTGAAGCTCAGGGGTCAGGTTCACTTCTCATGTGGCCCCTTAGCCCTTCAACAGCAATGACAGGCCAGTCCTTTCCACGCTTCAGATCTCTCTGACCTCCTCTCTTGATTTTAAGGGATTCTGAAATTATATTGGGCCTACCCAGACAATCCAAGATAATCTATCTGCAGGTCAGCTTATTAGGAATCTTAGCTGCATCTACAGATTTCCCTTTGCCATGTAACGTAGTGACATTACACAGGAATGATAGCAATTGGCAGAGATCACGGGGACCAAATCTCTGCCTACCATACTGTAATAGAAACCTGTATCTCTAATATTTCTCTTTTACATGTAAGCATTTTGTTTTTTGCCTAACACATGATCACAAAATGTATCTGGGTTTAAATGAGTGATGAGTTAAGGAAGACCAAGATTTAAAGAATAAACTTGTGTAATTTGGGGATCAAGGTAAAGGTAGACAAATAATAGAGAATAGAGCAAACTATGATATATGTTGTAAAGTGCAGACATAAATAACAAGAAAGAAGCAGGGGGTGTGCAATCGGAAGTATGAAGGCGATAAGGTTGATACAGGGAATCAGTAGAGAGATTTCATAGTGGGCTGTAATATGGGTTACTAACAGCAAAGAACATTATAGTTGCCTGAGGTAATTCAGGTATTAAGAAACTCAAATATAGTGAAAATTTTAGGATTCCCCACTACCTAAGTGAATTATAATGAATGAAGTGGTTTTGTTCTTCTGTATTAAATAATTGACCTTATGCAATCATCAAAACAAAGTAGCAAGTAAGGAGACAGTATGCATGAGTGTTGGTTCATATTCAGCTTCTCAAATAAATTAATGGTAGAGAGAAGTCCAATTATTTAAAAAACTGACCATTATTAGCCAGTATTAAATCAACAAACAGGGCTAGGCAGAGTGTCTCCTAAACTAACAAATCAGTGGTTATAGTTATGTTGTCATTTACTAATTTGAGCTTCTTCCTGCCCACTGTTTGGTTGAGGTTCTAGTACCTTTGAAACGAACCAGTAATAAACTGGCAGAAAAAAGAGGAAAAGTAAGAGACATGACCATTTTCCAGTGTTCAGTAGAATACCTATATTAACTAAAAAAAAAAAAAAATACCCAATTGAGGAAGAGAGTCTATAAAGTCAAATACATTTGAGGTATGTTGATTTACACAAAGTTGAACAGATATATTTCATGCAGAGCTTTTCAGAGACTTTAAAGTGCTAATGTGTTTTGTGAGTCTTTAATGGAGGAAAATAATTTGAAGATTTTCCAAACATCTATAACTAGGGAAATTTCTTTTAGTTCAAATGATGGCAGAGATGACGAGTAGTCCAAAGTTTGTGCTTTCTTTTCTGTAGCAGAAAGTGGTATCTAGGAGACAACTTCCAGTAAGGAGTATATTACTGGCTCCTTTTGCTGCTAAATATGACCATGTGACTGGTTCATGCCAATGGGATTTAAAGGAATCATGTGAATACCATCCCGGAGCAAGGCTTTTGAGAAATAGGTATTCTTTCCCTATGGTCTCTCACTCCTTTGTCAGCTGGTACAGAGGTCAATGGCAGGCCTTCAAGATGAAAGGAAGCTGGGTTTTTGTACCCCTATGTGGAGGAAGTTCTCAGTGACCAGAATATGAATATACATATGTATATTCATATATATAAGATCAGTGATTTTTTTCTCTAAAGAGACATTTGGCAATATCCAGAATATTTTTGGTTATCACAGTTGAGGAAAGGGGGGCATTACTAGGTAGAAGCCAGGAATGCTGCTATTATTTTACAATGCATGGGACGGTTCCCAACAACAAGGACTTATCTAGTTCAAAATGTTAATGGTACCAAGGTTGAGAAACCCTTAATTAGACTGTTGGGTGAAAAAAAAAAAAACCCAACAATTCTACTGTATTAAGTCCCTGAAACCTCAGGGTTTGGAACAGCAGCTACTGTTACATTAACTCCTATATAGTTTCTCCCAGAACAATGCTCCAAAGACCAGATGTCAGGAAAACAAAGAAGACCATACAATTAATACTGTAAATACCAAGATAATATATCACATTGGTCACCAAGATACTTTGACTACCCTCAGAAACTTTCTGAAATCTGTTCCAATCTCTACTTTCACTGGTAGTATCCTACTTGTATACATTTTCTCCTTCCTGGTCTATTATAATAGTTTCTTAAATAGGTTCTTTGCCTCTAGTTGGCTTAGCTATTGTCACAACATTAAGTAGTGACCGAAACAGGACTCAAACTTAAGTTTCTGCTTCTAAATCCTTTGTACTTTTTCACTGAAGAGTGAAAGACAGCCTAATACGGAGGGATCTTGAACTTGAGGGCTGAAAACATATTTAAATCTTACTTTTGATACTAAAATTACAATTTTGGACAAAATAACTAAATGTATGTTACACACACACACACACACACACACATATATATGTTTTACCTCATCTGTAAAATAAAAATAAAAGAAAGTTTAAGAATTTTTTTTTTTTTTTAGAATTAGTATACTACTAGGAAAATGGTAAGTATGCATTAAATCACTACAAATCATTCATTAGGGAAAAAGAAATATACATTGTGCCAAGATCCCTGAACTATTTGCTATTCTTCTCTCTCGAGGCAAATATTTGCTTACCTTTCAATGAGTTTATTCAGGGTGGTGGGGAATCTCAAAGATTGTTCAAGCACTGTCCTTCCACCAAGAAACACTGGTTGGCCAGAAAGTTCACTTAGGTTTTTCCAATAACATCGTAGGAAAACCCAAACAAACTTTTTGGCTAATCCAATATATACACAGGCCTGCATGGAGTACTCAGACTTATGCTCATGTTTTCTATTAGGGACACTGAGGACCTGCAGTCAAATTACATCTGAGTTTCTTTTTGTAGTCATTCAATCTTTCCAGTGTACTGGTTTTAAAGTTGCTCCTTTGTATGTACTGTAACTAGGTTCTTAATTCTAATCACTTATTTATAATATATTTAGATTCTAAAGAGTAATTGGAAAAATAAAAAAAAAATCTAGGTAAAATCCGACATTGTCCCTCCTTTCCGGAATCCTTCATGTCCAAATTCTACCCCTCTACCAAATGTCTCACTTTCACCCTGAAAATTTTCCTGAGACATCTGCTAAAAATAATCCACTTAGTCAGTATTTATTGTGCATTTATTCACTTTATTGATGTATTCATTCCGCAAGTATTCATTAAGTACCACACTCTGTGCAGAGACTCATTACTTTGGGCCCTAAACTCTGGTGATGTCTTCTCTCATCACTTCTACTAGATTAAACATCTTAAGAGAGTAGACCATAGATTACTGATCTATACATAGTACAGAGACCTATAAGTATCTCTTAATAAGTACCTCTACTTATTAAGTATCTCTTAATAAGTATCTCTAATAAGTATCTTAATAAGTATCTCTAAAATTCACTGCTTCACACAAAAGCTACAGATTATTACTATTTTTTAACCATAAGTTTTTCAAATATTTCAGTGACCCCCAAAGAGAGAATGCATACGTCAAAAACATCAACAAAAACTTAAATTCATTGGTTCCTGTGTTTCACCTGTGGTGTTAACAAAAGGAATTAAAACTTAAGATAGATGCATAAAACCAAATTATAAGCTGGACAATGTTGACCTATAAATTAGTATACTCAGGGGATAATATCAATTTTCTAACAACCCATGTACAAAAATTACACGCTTAAAAGTTTGCTAATGAAGCAGGAATAAAAGCCCAATAATGTATAAAAATTATATCCAGCAAATAAGTTTAGGGGACTGAGAATTCTGTTTATATTATGAAGAATTTATATTAGAATTTATTTTATCATATGCAGTCTCTTAAGCATTCTGATTATGTGAAATAAATCAAAAGGCTTATATTTGTATCATCATTAACATTTAATATTGAGAAGCAAATATTCTCAATTGATGCTATTCATATATAGTTCTGAATAGCAAAGCTTCTTTGATTTTCCTCCAGGATATTTTTCCATCAGAAGTTTTCTTATGTAGAGCTGTTCAGTTTGATGCTCACATGCCACATTTTAAGAAAACTCCTTTTACATGCCTTGTTTTTGCCAAGAAGATTCCTTTCAACTTTTCTGAGAAATATCAGAGAATATTTTCTCTCAAGAGAATTTGGAGTTGGAGTTAGCTTAGGCATTTGAAAATAGGAAACCTCTTTTCATTTGCTTATCCCTGGTAACTAGGGCAACATCTACTTCATGATGGAAACTTAGCAAATGCTTGCTCAGTGAATGAATGAATTTTGCTCTTCTATGACATTCGATTTTAAATATATAGAAAAAAAGCATATCTTTTTAACTTTTCTAAGCATTTTCAGTTATTATTTTGTTAATATTAAATAAAGAGCTAAAGACCTAATTTAACATAATATTATCACATTGATACAATATTAGCATTAATATAACAATCAGTATATTTCAATATTTTTAAGTCCTGGTGTTTATATAATAATTTCTGGTGACATTTCACAGAGGTATCATACTATAACATAATAAAAGCCCAATAATGTATAAAAATTACATTCACTAGATGAATTTAGGGGATTGATAATACTGTTTATATTATGAAGAATTTATATTATCACATGGAGTCTCTTAAGCATTCTGATTATGTGAAATATATCAAAAGGCTTGTAGTTGTAGAATCATTAAAATTTAATATTAAGAAGCAAATATTCCCAATTAATATTTTCTAAGTATTAATGCACTCATGGTTATTAACAGGGCAGAAGGAGAAAGGGGTGACAGAGGATGAGATGGTTGGATGGCATCACTGACTCAATGGATATGAGTTTGAGTAAACTCCGGGAGATGGTGAGGGCAGGGAAGCCTGGTGTGCTGCAGTCCATAGGGTCATAAAGAGTTGGACACAACTTAGGGACTTAATGACCATATAGCTATAACCCAGAATTTAATTATAGTATTGTAACTATAGTTCATATCACAAGAAAAACACAAATGAGAAGAAAGTTCTATAAAAGCAGACTTCTCCTTCTTGGATATTTAATAACAATGAAGTGAAAGTATTAGTCACTCAGTCATGTCTGACCCTATGGACTGTAGCCCACCAGGCTCCTCTGTTCATGGAATTCTCCAGGCAAGAATACTGGAGTGGATAGCCATTCCCTATCCACTCCAGGGATAGGGAGATCCTCCAGGATTTCCAGGATTGAATCCAGATATCCTGCATTACAGGCAGATTCTTTACCATCTGAACCGCCATTATTTAATTTTTACTATATCCATTAAAATTTATAAAATAGTTTCACATATATCATCTAATCTCATCTCACCACAACTTTAGGAGATCGGTTTCAAAATTCTGGTACCATAGCCTGAGAATCTGAGGCTTAACCAGAGATCAGTAGGTGTGTACAAAATCACACACTATAGCTTTTACCTACCCCACTCTCAAATTTACAGAAATTCACTCTAGACTTTAAAGATAGATGTAGAAACATATGTTTAAAACTAATTAAATGACTATTAAAAAACCTTTTCTAATTCCTATTATTAGATCACTAATTTGGTGAACTTGCAAATGAACAAAAATGGTAATAAAATCCTTGGCTAATGCATGGCATAATGAAAATGTTAATGAGTGAAATACTTAGGTATATTTTGTGAAACTCATCAAGTTGGTGTAATGGGAATTCTGGGCATGTCTTGCTGCTGTAAAACCTCCCACCAGGGCAGCAGGCATACAGCTGGGTCAGGTTCCTGAACAGGCCAGAATGTTCTGGGATCTGTTACTGTTCAGCCCCCAAATAATATTAAGATAAGCATGATTAGAACTTACAAGGATTAATTCAATGCTAGGATGGTATGGCAACAGAAAATGTCAAGGCTGTAGTGTAAAAATAGGACAGATGACTCAACAATGAGTAGGGATTCTGTGGTAGTCAGACCAAGAAGTACCATAGAATTGAATGAAATATTACCATCCTGGATAAAAAACTGATGGAGATACAAAATAGTATGAGAAATGTGCTTTTATGGGTGGATAAACCTAAACAACAGACTTCTAGGAATTAACCTCTCTGACAATACACAGTCTTGATGTACTCTTTTTCTTATTTGGAACCAGTCTGTTGTTCCATGTCCAGTTCTAACTGTTGCTTCCTGACCTGCATACAGGTTTCTCAAGAGACAGGTCAGATGGTCTGGTATTCCCATCTCTTTCAGAATTTTCCACAGTTTATTGTGATCCACACAGTTAAAGGCTTTGGCATAGTCAATAAAGCAGAAATAGATGTTTTTCTGGAACTCTCTTGCTTTTTCTATGATCCACCAGATGTTGGCAATTTGATCTCTGGTTCCTCTGCCTTTTCTAAAACCAGCTTGAACATCTGGAAGTTCACGTACTGCTGAAGCCTGGCTTGGAGAATTTTGAGCATTACTTTACTAGAGTGTGAGATGAGTGCAATTGTGTGGTAGTTTAAGCATTCTTTGGCATTGCCTTTCTTTGGGATTGGAATGAAAACTGACCTTTTCCAGTCCTGTGGCCACTGCTGAGTTTTCCAAATTTACTGGCATAATGAGTGCAGCACTTTCACAGCATCATCTTTCACGTCACCCTGCTTATTTAACTTAAATGCATAGTACATCATGAGAAATGCTGGGCTGGAAGAAGCACAAGCTGGAATCAAGATTGCCAGGAAAAATATCAATAACCTCAGATATGCAGATGACACCACCCTTATGGAAGAAAGTGAAGAGGAACTAAAAAGACTCTTGATGAAAGTGAAAGAGGAGAGTGAAAAAGTTGGCTTAAAGCTCAACATTCAGAAAACTAAGGTCATGGCATCTGGTCCCATCACCTCATGGGAAATAGATGGGGAGACAGTGGAAACAGTGTCAGACTTTATTTTGGGGGGCTCCAAAATGACTGCAGATGGTGATTACAGCCATGAAATTTTAAGACACTTACTCCTTGGAAGGAAAGTTATGACCAACCTAGATAGAATATTTAAAAGCAGAGACATCACTTTGCCAACAAAGGTCCATCTAGTCGAGGCTATGGTTTTTCCAGTGGTCATGTATGGATGTGAGAGTTGGACTGTGAAGAAAGCTGAGCACCAAAGAATTGATGCTTTTGAACTGTGGTGTTGGAGAAGACTCTTGAGAGTCCCTTGGACTAGAAGGAGATCCAGCCAGTCCATCCTAAAGATCAGTCCTGGGTATTCATTGGAAGGACTGATGTTTAAACTGAAACTCCAATACGTGGGCCACCTCATTCGAAGAGTTGACTCATTGGAAAAGACCCTGATGCTGGGAAAGATTGAGGGCAGGAGGAGAAGGGGACAACAGAGGATGAGATTGTTGGATGGCATCACCGACTTGATGGACATGAGTTTGGGTAAACTCCGGGAGTTGGTGATGGACAGGGAGGCCTGGCGTGCTGCGGTTCATGGGGGTGCAAAGAGTCGGACACGACTGAGTGACTGAACTGAACTGAACCTCTCTGAAGATACTTCCCTGTATTTTTCTATAAACTGATATCCACACATTTAATTATCCTGTGTGCAGTGTTCAGCGGGCCATGCTATGCATGGGTGAGCCAGGACTAGCCCATCATAGAGCCTCTTGTTCTTGCCCCAGGCTTTGGTGGCACACAGTTCTACATTAATTGGGAA
This sequence comes from Cervus canadensis, assembly GCF_019320065.1. Lineage (NCBI taxonomy): Eukaryota > Metazoa > Chordata > Mammalia > Artiodactyla > Cervidae > Cervus > Cervus canadensis. Next base: position 5,369,072 of record NC_057414.1, on the reverse strand, counting down.
AAAAAAATACAACAATCTTCATTATCATACATGGACATAGAGACCGTATCCTCTTTTCCACTCTACTGCCCTCTCTTTGATACACACTCTAACATCAGTCTGCGAAGCAGGCCTGGTGAGGGAAGAGTGTTCTCTTTCCACCTTTATTCTACTCAAGTGTCAAGGTCTAGGCCTCCAGGTTCTTGGCAGGAAGATGTGAAGGATGGATGACAGAACGCTTCCCAGCCATTCAATACCACCTCTCCTTCTCCTCCCGCATGCCTGTCCCTACTGTTGCCCAGACATCGCTGGCTTTATTACAACAGAAAGGTTATAGAGACTTCAATGAAAAATCCCAGAGAGAGCTCTAACCTAGGCTACAGGAAGTTAACAGGAGTCATTTCCAGGTACCCGAGTGCAGGAACTTAGCCAGGAAGAATGGTATTGCTGGGAGGAAGGCTGGAACAGCCAAGAGTCTGGGAAACCCCAACCCGGGTTGCCGCTATCTCAATGACCAAGCCCGACAGAGCTCCTAAATTTTTAAGAGGCATTTGCTCTTTCACTGTCTGCCTCACATTTATGTTGGGAATCTTTGAATAAAATAATACAAGGGAAAGTCGAAATAAAGGATCAATGGCTGTGTACATTATTTCCTAGGAATAGGTTGGAGGAAATTGTGATAATAGTAACAGCTACGACATATACTCTACAATGTTCTGGGTCCTTTTCTCAGTGCCTTACATATATTACCTGATGCAGTTCACAAACAAACTCTGATAGGTGCTATCATTACCCTCATCACAGGAAGGAGCTAGCTTAGTCACCACACAAGGTCATACAAGCCACAGAGTAGGAATTCAGACTGCAGCAGCCTGAGGACCCACTGCTCTTAACCACACTCACATCCACAGGTTCTGTTTTACATCACCCCCCGACTCCCACTCCTAGCTTGCAGACCTTATTCCGACTATACCAAACTAGAAACAGTTTACTGAACTTGATATGCTTTCTCTGAGTCTTTATAAATTATTTTCCTTTCCTCATGGATTGCCCTTCCTTAATCCTCATTTCCTTTGGGGAATCTTTTCTATACATGAAGATTTTTTAAAAAATCTTATATAAAGCCCATTTTAAAATAAAGATTTATAAAAGTTTTACCTCTCCTGAACTCAATAATATTAATTACTTCCTCGCTTGATTCCCACTGTACTTCTTATAGTCATCAAATCAAGTTTTATTTGTCTATTTATGTATCTTTATCATCTGCAAGCCTGAGCTCTCCTTGAAGACACAGGCTCTGTATTTCACTCCTCTTTGCCATATAACTACATTATATAAGGTCTCTCACACAGAAAATGTACTTAATAAATATTTCTGTAATAAATGAATGAATGAATTATTAACAATAAATGGATAGCTTTTAAGAGCATATGGTATGACTTTATGTATTCTCTTATTTTTCGATATAGGCACACACATACATATGACAAATACTCATGGCACTGTGTGGCACCAATCATGAACACCACTGACGACTGAAAAAGCTAGGTTCAGAGAAATTAGTATCAGTTCCTCCATCTCCTGCTCTGGAGATGGGGAAATGCCAATTCTTTCCCCAGAACCAGGAAGGACTTGTGTCAGGGTTTTCAATCATCCCAAATTGATCTGTCCATTTTTATGCAGCATACTCTATTTTCTTATTGAAGTATAGTTTATTTGTAAGGTTCTATAAGTTTCTTACATACAGCAAAGTGATTCAGCTATATATTTTTTCTTTCCCCTTATAGGTTATTACAAAATGTCAAATATAGTTCCCTATGCTACACATTAGGTCCTTCTTGGTGATCTATTTTATACATAGTAGTGTACATTGGTTAATCCCAAACTCCTAATTTACCCCACCCCTCGCCTTTCTCCAGCATATTCGACTATTGATCATTCCACTAGAATATGATTCAAGGCAGCTCTCTTCTTCCTTTTTTGTGTGTTTGTTTTTACCACCACCACCTCTATGTCACTGTGTTTGGACACACACAGCAGTGGCAAAACAGAGGTTCACACCCCCTCATACCTTGTCCTTTTTGCCCAGTGTAGATTCCTTGGAGGATAGTTTCTATATTTCTCACCTTTATGTTTCCCATAGCATTTAAACTTAGCGTTTAAATCACATAACATTTAAACACAGCATTTAAACATAGCATTTAAATCACACTCTTTTACCTAGAGGAAATGCCCCAATATATATTTATAAAATAAATATGCAAGCTTAAATGCTATCTCTGTATAGTCAGAGATAGCAACTTCATTGCGCAAGTTTTTATATTGCAAATTATATGTTTGTTTGTTTTTCTTCCAGTTTTATTGAGATATAACTGACACAGGTGCTCAGCTGGTAAAGAATCTGCCTGTAATGCAGGAGATCCCAATTTGATTCCTGGGTCAGGAAGATGCCCTGGAGAAGGGGTAGGCCACCCACTCCAGTATTCTTGGGCTTCCCTGGTGGCTCAGATAGTAAAGAATCTGCCTGCAAGGTGGGAGACCTGGGTTTGATCCCTGGGTGGGGAAGATCCCCTGGAGGAGGGCATGGCAACCCCCTCCAGTATTCTTGCCTGGAGAATCCCCATGGACAGAGGAGCCTGGAGGGCTACTGTCCACAGGGCAGCAGAGAGTCGGACACGACTCACAGACTAAGCACATGAGTAACTGACATGCAGCGCTGGGTAAGTTTACCGCGTACGGCAAGATGATTCAACTTCAGCACATCATCAAGCAACTATCACAGTAAGTTTAGTGAGTAGCCATCATTTCACATAAATACAAGATTAAAAAGATAGTAAAACCTTTTTTTGTGATGAGAAGTCTTAGGATTTCCTTTTTAAAAAACTTTCATATATAACATCCCTGGAATGTATCTGTCGTATAAGCAGAAGTTCATACCTTTTGACTGCATTTATCTAATTCCCCCTACCACCAACCCCTGTCACTGGTAACCACAAACCTTATCTCTTTTTCTATGAGTTTGCTTGTTTTGTTTTTTCCTTTGATTTTGAAGCAATAATTGACCTATAATACTAGGTTAGTTCCTGTTACATGACGTAGTGATTTGGTATTTCTATACATTTCAAAATGACACCATAATTCTTTACCATATGAGCCACCAGGGAAGTCCAAGTCTAGTTCCATAAGGTCAATTTATTGCTCAATTTTTATTCAAAATTTTGTTCAACTTATAAGCAATCTTCTAACTAGGATCCTGATATGTTTTTAAGCTTCTAACAGAAATATTTTTTGTGCTATTAGTTACTAAGAATGGTATTTGTTTTTTACCTATTGGTTTTGATTCATTTAGAATACCAAATTACAAGTTCTCTAATTTAGCTTCTTAGAGCTGCCTGCTAGCATGCCCTAAGTGTTTGTGAATAATCCACTAGCTTAAACAAGCACTCCCTGAAGTCAGGCATAGTGTATAAGAAAGTTAATTCATGCATAAAGGACTAGCCTTATATCCTTCATTCTAATTCAGAAATGGAAATGTCAGATAAATCCCTAACAATGTGAAGGCTGGTCAAACACAACTCACAAGTCAAACAAGATTTTAAAACTCAAATAGGTCAGTGTAGAATCAACTAGAAGTACTACTTCCAAGAGCACACATACCATAATATACATAAAGTGACTATCCATATCATGGACCAAAAAAGAAGTAGGTTAAAGAAAGACTTAAATCAACTGACTTCATACTTTTATGTATCAAACACTCAACTAAGCCAAACCAAACCAAAAAACACTTCCTGCAAGCTCAATACACATCAGGCACTCTGATAAATCTTGAGGCAGATATAAAGACAGGCTCTTTGCCTCCAGGAGTTACAGATGCATAATCAAATATAAAATGGCATGTGCTGCAACAGAATTGAGTTTAAACTTCACTGGAACACAGAGGAAGGCGCAATTCACAGGAGAAGTGGGGGTGGGAGGCCTCACAGAGGAGGTGGCATTTCAGGAGGCTCTTCCCCAAAGAGGAAACAAATTTTGTCAGATGGAGATTAAGAAAAGACACTCCAGGCACAGAAGGAAAAATGCAAAAACATGCAGGTTAGGCAACATCATGGAATGACTGCAAAAATAATTCTGTGTGACCAGAGGGAATGAGGCCTAGGGAGAGAAATATCCAACTGTTACGGATATAAAGGAAGCCAGTCATTGGATGAGATTTGTTAAGGTCATGAAGATCATGGAAAACTGCAAAAGGAATTAACATGCCCATGTATGCTCACCACTGAGCCACTGATCTGCTCTGTCACTGCACCTATAACAAGTTATAGTAATTTGTCCACAATCATTTTGTTTTCTTCTACTAAACTGTAAGTCTCTTGAGGGCAGAAGCTAAGGCACAGATAGCCACTAAGCACATTATAAGATGCTCAGCATCACTATTTATTAAAAAATGCAAATTAAAACTACAATGAGGTATCAGCTCACACCAGTCATAATGGTCATCATCAAAAGTCTACAAATAATAAATGCTAGAAAGGGTGTGGAGAAAAGGGAGCTCATAAACTGTTTGTGGGAATATAAATTGGTGCAGCAACTATTGAGAACAGTAAGGGGTTCCTTAAGAAATTAAAAATAGAGTTTTCATATGATCCACTAAACCCACTCCTGGGCACATATCTGAAGAAGACTCTAATTCAAAAAATACATGCACTCAAATGTTCATAGAAACACTATTTACAATAACTAAGACATGGAAGAAACTCAATGTTCATCAACTGATAAAAGGATAAAGAAGATATTGTACATATATACAATGGAATACTACTCAGCTATAGAAAAAAATAAAATAATGCCATTTAAAACAACATGGATGGGCCTAGATATGATCATACTAAGTGAAATAAGAGAAAGATAAATATATGATATCACTTAAATGTGGAATCTAAAATATGATACAAAGAAACTTATTTACAGAACAGACTCATGCACACAGAAAGTAAACTTATTGCTAAAGGGACAAGGGGGCAGACAAAATCAGAATTTGGGATTAGCAGATACACTCTACTACATATAAAATAAACCACAAAGATGTACTGTAAAGAACAGTGGACTATATTTAACATCTTAGAGTAAATAGTAAACTAAAATGGGAAAAAACATGAAAAAGTTTCATATATATATGTATGTGTGTGTGTGTGTGTGTATATATATATATATATATATATGTATGTATGTATGTATGTATCTGAGTCATTTTGCTGAACACAAGAAACTAACACAACATTGTAATTAATTATACTTCAATAAAAAATTTAAAAAATAACTACAAAAAGTATGTTGAATGAGCAAATTATACCTTCTCATACCACAAAGAAAAAGAAATGCAAGAAGGCAAAGTGGTTGTCTGAGAAGGCCTTACAAATAGTTGAAAAAAGAAGAGAAGCAAAAGGCAAAGGAGAGAGGAAGGATATGCCATCTGAATGAGGAGTTCCAGAGAACAGCAAGGAGAGATAAGAAAGCCTTCTTAAGTGAACAATGCAAAGAAATAGAGGAAAACAACAGATGGGAAAGGCTAGAGATCTCTACAAGAAAATGGGAGATACCAACCAAGAGAACATTTCATGCAAAGATGGGCTCAATAAAGGACAGAAATGGGAAGGACTTAACAGAAGCAGAAGAGATTAAGAAAAGGTGGTAAGAATACACAAAAGAAGTATACAAAAAAGGTCTTCACGACCTGGATAATCCGACAGTGTGGTCACTCACCTAGAGGCAGATATCCTGGAATGTAATGTCAAGTGTGTGCACGTGGGCGCGCGCATGCGCGCTCTAACTAGCCTCAGTTGTATCCGACTCATACTGACCCCATGGACTGTAGCCCACCAGGCTCCTCTGTCCATGGGATTCTCCAGGCAAGAATACTGGAGTGGGTTGCCATGCTCTCCTCCAGGGGACCTTCCCAAATCAGGGATCAAACCTCCATCTTTTGCAGCTCCTGCACTGCAGGCATTTTCTCTATCTCTGAGCCATTAGGGAAGCCCTGGGAAGTCAAGTGGTCCTTAGGAAATACTACTATGAACAAAGCTAGTGGAGGTGATGGAATTCTAGCTGAACTATTTCAAATACTAAAAGATGATGCTGTTAAAGTGCTGCATTCAGTATGTCAGCAAATTTGGAAAACTCAGCAGTGGCCACAGGATTGGAAAAGGTCAGGTTTCACTCCAATCTCAAATAAAGACAATGCCAAAGAATGTACAGACTACCACACAGTTGTACTCATTTCACTCGCTAGCAAGGTAATGTTCAAAATTCTTCCAATTGTTTTGCATATAGGGTTATCATTACCATCTTTCTAAATTCCATATATATGTGTTAGTATACTGTATTGGTCTTTATCTTTCTGGCTTACTTCACTCTGTATAATGGGCTCCAGTTTCATCCAAAAACCACTACAATATTGTAAAGTAATTAGCCTCCAACTAATAAAAATAAATGGAAAAAAAATTCTTCAAGTTGGGCTTTTCCCATACGTGAGCCAAAAACTTCCAGATGTACAAGCTGGGTTTAGAAAAGGCAGAGGAACCAGAGATCAAATTGCCATCGTCCAATGGATCATAGAAAAAAGCAAGAGAATTCCAGAAAAAAAATCTACTTCTGCTTCATTGACTACATTAAAGCCTTTGACAGTGTGAGATCACAACAAACTGTGGAAAATTCTTACAGAGATAGGAATACCAAACCACCTTACCTGCCTCCTGAGAAACCTCAATGTAGGTCAAGAGGCAAGAGTAAGAACTAGATATGGGACAATGGACTGGTTCAAAATTGAGAACGGGGTACATCAAGGCTGTATATTATCACCCTGCTTATTTAACTTATACGCAGAGTTCAGTTCAGTCACTCAGTCATGTCCGACTCCTTGTGACCCCATGGACTGCAGCACGCCAGGCCTCCTGTCCATCACTAACTCCCATAGTTTATTCAAACTCATGTCCATTGAGTCGGGGATGCCATCCAACCATCTTATCATCTGTTGTCCCCTTCTCCTGCTTTCAGTCTTTCCCAGCATCAAGGTCTTTTCCCATGAGTCAGCTCTTCACATCAGGTGGCCAAAGTATTGGAGTTTCAGCATCAGCATCAGTCTTTCCAATGTATATTCAGGACTGATTTCCTTTAGGATGAACAAGTTGGATCTCCTTGCTATTCAAGGGACTCTCAAGAGTCTTCTCCAACACCACAGTTCAAAAGCATCAATTCTTTGGCACTCAGATTTTTTTTTTCCATTTATTAGTTGGAGGCTAATTACTTTACAATATTGTAGTGGTTTTTGCCATACATTGACATGAATCAGCCATGGAGTTACATGTATTCCCCTTCCCGATCCCCCCTCCCACCTCCCTCTCCACCCGATCCCTCTGGGTCTTCCCAGTGCACCAGCCCTGAGCACTTGTCTCATGCATCCAACCTGGGCTGGTGATCTGTTTCACCCTTGATAATATACATGTTTCGATGCTGTTCTCTCAAAACATCCCACCCTTGCCTTCTCCCACAGAGTCCAAAAGTCTGTTCTGTACATCTGTGTCTCTTTTTCTGTTTTGCATATACAGTTATCATTACCATCTTTCTAAATTCCATATATATGCATTAGTATACAGTATCGGTCTTTATTTTTCTGGCTTACTTCACTCTGTATAATGGACTCCAGTTTCCTCCATCTCATTAGAACTGATTGAAATGAATTCTTTTTAATGGCTGAGTAATATTCCATGGTGTATATGTACCACAGCTTCCTTATCCATTCGTCTGCTGATGGGCATCTAGGTTGCTTCCATGTCCTGGCTATTATAAACAGTGCTGCAATGAACATCGGGGTACACGTGTCTCTTTCAGATCTGGTTTCCTCGGTGTGTATGCCCAAAAGTGGGATTGCTGGGTCATATGGCAGTTCTATTTCCAGTTTTTTAAGAAATCTCCACACTGTTCTCCATAGTGGCTGTACTAGTTTACATTCCCACCAACAGTGTAAGAGGGTTCCCTTTTCTCCACACCCTCTCCAGCATTTATTGCTTGTAGACTTTTGGGTGGTGCTCAGCTTTTTTATAGTCTAACTCTCACATCCATACATGACTACTGGAAAAACCATAGCCTTGACTAGATGAACCTTTGCTGGCAAAGTAATGTCTCTGCTTTTTAATAAGCTGTCTAGGTTGGTCATAACTTTTCTTCCAAGGAGCAAGTGTTATTTAATTTCATGGATGCAATCACCATCTGGAGTGATTTTGGAGCCCAAAAAAATAAAGTCTGTCACTGTTTCTTCGTTTCCCCATCTATTTGTCATGAAGTGATGGGACCGGATGCCATGATCTTAGTTTTCTGAATGTTGAGTTTTAAGCCAACTTTTTCACTGTCCTCTTTCACTTTCATCAAGAAGCTTTTTAGTTCTTCTTTGCTTTCTGCCATAAATGTGGTGTCATCAGCATATTTGACGTTATTGATATTTCTCCTGGCAATCTTGATTCCAGCCTCTGCTTCATTCAGTCCAGCGTTTCTCGTGATGTACTCTGCATCTAAGTTAAATAAGCAGGGTGACAATATACAGTCTTGACATAGTCCTTTCCCAATTTGGAACCAGTCTGTTGTTCCATATCCAGTTCTAACTGTTGCTTCTTGACCTGCATACAGATTTCTCAGGAGGCAGGTCAGGTGGTCTGGTATGCCCATCTCTTGAGAATTTTCCAAAGTTTGTTGTGATCCACACAGTCAAAGGCTTTGGCATAGTCAATAAGGTAGAAGTAGATGTTTTTCTGGAACTCTCTCACTTTTTCGATGATTCAATGGATCTTGGCAATTTGATCTCTGGTTCCTCTGCCTTTTCTAAATCTAGCTTGAACATCTGGAAGTTCGTGGTTCATGTCCTATTCAAGCCTGGCTTGGAGAATTTTGAGTATTACTTTACTAGTGTGTGAGATGAGTGCAACTGTGCAGTAGTTTGAGCATTGGTTAGCATTGCCTTTCTTTGGGATTGAAATGAAAACTGACCTTTTCCAGTCCTGTGGCCACTGCTGAGTTTTCCAAATTTGCTGGCATATTGAGTGCAGCACTTTCACAGCATCATCTTTCAGGATTTGAAATAGCTCAACTGGAATTCTATCACCTCCACTAGCTTTTTCATAGTGATGCTTCCTAAGGCCCACTTGACTTCACATTCCAGGATTTCCAGCTCTAGGTGAGTGATCAAACCATCGTGATTATCTGGGTCATAAAGATCTTTTTTGTACAGTTCTTCTGTGTATTCAGTTGGTAAAGGACCTGACTGCAATGCTGGAGACGTGGGTTCAATTCCTGGGTCGGGAAGATCCCCTGGAGAAGGAAATGACAACCCACTCCAGTATTCTTGCCTGGAGAATTCCATGGGCAGAGGAGCCTCGCGGGCTACAGTCCACAGGAGTGGGACACAACTTAGTGCTATCTTTCTTTGTTTTCGGTGTGTTCTTGCCACCTATTCTTAATATCTTCTGCTTCTGTTAGGTCCAAACCATTTCTGTCCTTTATTGCTCCCATATCTGCATGAAATGTTCTCTTGGTATCTCTAATTTTCTTGAAGAGATCTCTAGTCTTTCCCATTCTACTGTTTTTCTCTATTTCTTTGCATTGATCGCTGAGGAAGACTTTCTTATCTCTCCTTGCTATTCTTCAGAACTCCGTATTCAAATGGGTATATCTTTCCTTTCCACCTTTGCTTTTAGCTTCTCTTCTTTTCACAGCTATTTGTAAGGCTTCCTCAGACAACCATTTTGTTTTTTTGCATTTCTTTTTCTTGGGGATGGTTTTGATCCCTGCCTCCTGTACAGTGTCACGAACCTCTGTCCATAGTTCTTCATGCACTATGTCTATCAGATCTAGTCCCTTAAATCTATTTCTCACTTCCACTGTATAATTGTAAGGGATTTGATTTAGGTCATACCTGAATGGTCTAGTGGTTTTCCCTACTTTCTTCTATTTAAGTCTGAATTTGGCAATACAGAGTTCATGATCTGAACCACAGTCAGCTCCCAGTCTTGTTTTTTGCTGACTGTATAGAGTCTCTCCATCTTTGTCTGCAAAGAATATGATCAATATCAATCTGATTTTGGTATTGACCATCTGGTGATGTCCATGTATAGAGTCTTCTCTTGTGTTGTTGGAAGAGGGTGTTTGCTGACCAGTGCATTCTCTTGGCAAAACTCTATTAGCCTTTGCCCTACTTCATTCTGTACTCCAAGGCCAAACTTGCCTGTTACTCCAGGTATTTCTTGACTTCCTACTTTTACATTCCAGTCCCCTTTAATGAAAAGGACATCTTTTTTTGGGAGAGTACATCATGGGGAATGCCAGGCTGGATGAATCACAAGCTGGAATCAAGTTTACCAGAAGTATCAACAACCTCAGATATGCAGATGCTACTACTCTAATGGCAGAAAGCAAAAAGGAACTAAAGAGTCTCTTGATGAGGGTGACAGAGGAGAGAGAAAAAGCTGAATTAAAACTCAGCATCCAAAGAATGAAGATCATGACATCTGGTCCCATTACTTCATGGCAAACGGATGGGGAAAATTTGGAAGCAAAGACATATTTTCTTTCTTTGGGCTCCAAAATCACTGCTAATGATGACTGCAGCCACAAAACTAAAAGACTCTTGCTCCTTGGAAGGAAAGCTATGACAAACCTAGACAGCATATTAAAAAACTGAGATAGCACTTTGTCAACAGAGGTCCATATAATCAAAGCTATGGTTTTTCCAGTAGTCATATATGGATGTGAGAGTTGGACCATAAAAAAGACTGAGAGCCAAAGAATTGATGCTTTCAAACTGTGGTGCTCAAGACCCTTGAGAGTCCCTTGGACAGCAAGGAGACCAAATCAGCCAATTGTAGAGGAAATCACCCTGAACATTCATTGGAAGGACTGATGCTGAAGCTGAAGCGCTAATACTTTGGCCACCTGATACGAAGAACCAACTCACAGAAAAGATCTTGACTATTTAGGAACATTTTCCAGAGTTCCTCTATTGCCTTTTAATCAGATCCAATCATGCCTCTTTTAATTGCATTGATCATAAACTTATTATGATTCAAAGTGATTTAGAGACTAATTGTTTTTGGCACATGAGCCCTTGACACATTTATATTAAACTTCATTGGCACTTACACAATTGATGCTTCTTGGCAACTGCTCTGTTAGTTATTATCAACTGGCAATCAGATTTTAATCAGAGTTTTAATCTTAACAGTGGTCCATGCCAGCCCATTTAGGGGAAAAGAAGTCCAAGTGGTTCTTTGAATTTTGGCTAAGTGATCATCAATGTTGACACCCATGTGATTCTAATTCAATGCTACACAGACTGATCCAATATGATATATGAAAGAAAAGGGGGTTGTTTGAAGAATAAGGTGTTTAAAACATTTATCATTTAAAAATATAATTTTGTGAGACCAAAATTATAATTTAGAAACACAAGTAAGATAATAACAATCTTTTAGAATCTAGCAAAAAAGGTATGTAAATCCTACTAGGGTTTCTGCCCATTTATACACTTGCTGTTCATAATGGCTGGTTGGTGTCGAACACTGGTCAAGCATGTGGACTCTCGAGTAACATTCCCTGGGTTCAAGCTCAGTTCCAACATTTACAAGTTGTGAGCCTTGGGTATACTTTAAAACTCTCAGCCTTAGTTTCCTCATATGTTAAATGAGGATCAGAGTCACATTTCCAAGACAATGTTGTGGCGAAGATCAGAAGAATTTCTTAAAAAAAAGAACCATTTGCCACAGTTCCAGGTTTCTCACATACCCTCTAAAAAAGTTGGAGACTGTAATTATACCATCGTATGCACTCAAGTAACTGTGAGACAAAATGATAAAGTGCTATAAGAAAGGTAGAGATAAAACTCTCTAGCTACACTGTCTTTCAAATTACTTTTTAATGGAAAAGTTATAAACCAGAGAAGGAAGAAAATGATGCTGGCAGGTATCCCTGTAATAAAAAAGAGCAAACACAGAGAAAGAAAATCAATGGAGGATTTAAAATGTTCTTTTTGCTGTGACATTTAACCTCCTGCTTCCAAATTTTTCCAATATAATAGTATAACCACTTTTAATGAAGAGCTGATACCACATTGCTGTTAATCCATGTGACCCAAGTGTTTCACAAAACAGGGGTTAATGGTGTCAGTATTTCTGACAAATACTTTAATTAAATCTCAACAAGCAGCCAGTTGTCCAGAGTGGGTGGAGCACTACAATATAGAATGTAAGAGATGGAAAGTGCATAGTCTCTGAGGGAGCTCTTAAGTGGCTGGGAGCATTTCCAATGTTACTTTGCTGGGGCTATAAGAAGATACAAAGTATATGGCCCAGAAATTAATACTAACAAACACCTGGCCCTGTAGAGGAAGGGTCAGGAAGGCTGGGCTGAGTTACTGGGCACACATGCACGGTGGAACTGGTGGCTCCACAGTAAAAGACCTACATGCTGATGCAAGAGACGCAGGTTTAATCCCTGGGTCAGAAAGATCCCCTGGAGAAGGACATGACAACCCACTCCAGTATTCTTGCCTGGGAAATCCTTGAGGAGCCTGGTGGGCTATAGACCATGGTGTTGCAAAGAGTCACAACTTAAACAGACTAGATGACAGCAACAAAAGTAGTATAGAATAATGGCTTACAGCCTGGATTCTCCAATTGTGAAATGCATTTGGGTTATCTGAGGGTTGTATTAAAAAATGCAGATTCAAGCTCAGCAGTTCCAGGGTGGGACTGAGTCTGCATTTTCACAGCAGCACCAATAAGCTGCTGCTGCTGGTCTGAGGTTTCCCCTTTTGAGCAGCCAGGGTGCAGAGCACAGAGCCTGCTTGGGTTTGGGTTGTGGCTCCTTCTCTTACCAGCTACCTGACCTTGGCCAAATCAGTTAACCTATCTTTGAGGCTTTTTTTTTTTTTTTTAATCTGTAAGAGGAGGATAAGATCAGTATCTAACTAAAATGGCTGATGTGAGGGCTAAATTAATTAATGAAGGTAAAGCATTTAAAACAGCACCCAGTACTGAGCAAGCACTCAATAAATGTAATTTATGAATAAGTAAGGATTTCTCATTATAAACATTTAGCCAGTCAACAGAGATGAACATCCCACAAATTTTAATTGAGTTTAATTCACCACAATAATTTATTTTAAGCCATTAATGTCAGCAATCACATTAATCTCCATATCTGAAGCTTGGCATGTTATAATTTTTCAAGTCAATGAACTCAAAAAAGCAGCTAATTAACAATTCTCTTGGTGGTAACCATACTCAGAGGCATGAACTTGTCATGATATAACATAAACTTCTTAATCCATTTTTTTCATGAAGAATGCAACACAAATAAGAACTGAAATATTTACAAATAACTGAAATGTGTCATGCTAGTAGCCCCACAGCATTATAAACAGATTGTTTTTTTCCCCTTTGTATTAATCTCTTTTTACAACTAGAATTATTCTATCTGTTTATGGCCTATCTCCCTCATCATGAATTTAAGCTCCTTGAGAGACAATCCTTATCCTACACACGGCTATATCTCAGCATATAGCTTGCTGCTTGATATTAGACATACTATTAATAAACAAATGTTTGCAAAAATATGAAATAAATTGATGAATATATACCTCCATTGTACATTTCACTCACTTATCAAGAATACATTGTGATTTTTTTTTTTCTAATCATTGTTCTAGGTGCTAATGTTACATTGCTTCAGTTGTGTCTGACTCTTTGTGACCCTATGGACTATGGCTTCCCAGGCTCCTCTGTCCATGGGGATTCTCCAGGCAAGAATACTGGGGTGGTCTGCCATTTCCAATCTAGATGCTAAGGATTTAGAAACAAATAAGCCATAGTCTGTACGTTCAAGGAGTTCGTGGTCTAGTTGGGAGCAGAATATGTGAACAAATAATTGAAAATGTGATCAATCCCAGATGGGTAGGGGATAAACAAGGAGAATGTTCATAGACTAGAGGTATGAGTGGGATAGAAAATTTCAGTTAAAGGAAGAACTCATGCAACTTTACAAAAGTGTGAAATAGACAAACAGAAACCTTAGGTGGAATGAGTGTTTTTTGTTAAGTCCCTAAGTTGTGTCTAACTCTTGTGACCCCTTGAACTATAGTCTGCCAGGCTCCTCTGTTCATCAGATTTCCCAAGCAAGAATACTGGAGTGGGTTGCCATGTCCTTCTCCAGGGCATCTTCCCAACCCAGGGATTGAACCTACATCTTCTGTTTGGCAGGTGGAACCTTTACCACTGAGCCACTAAGGAATCCAGATAGAATGGGTACTAAGGAGCATGAACCATCCTAGAAGTTAATAGTAGAGACAAAAGCAAGGTCCATATCACAGGCAACAACAAGGTGTTTCCTATTCTATAACAAGTATGACCTATGATAGAAGGATAACTTAAAAGATAAACACTAAAAAAGTCTCCTCATAAGGAACACTAATATACAGAATGCTATTAATAAACAGAGCATGCTGCTTGTGAATATTCACTTCTCTTTAAAACTGTCACCACAATAAAAAAATTAAATATCCTAGCTTCTTTCAGCTAGGTATAGTCCACGACTATTTTTAGTCAATGAATGTGAGTTGACTCTTGTGTGTAACTTCTGGAAGTGTCCTTAAAAATAGAGAGAATGTTCTTAACGTTCCTTACTGCTGCCTGAAATATAATGTAATGGTTGGAACTATAGCAGCCATTTGAGCCATGAGGTGATCAAGAAACAGGGATTCTTGTGCTAAAATTCTAGAAAAGGTTAAGATAGAATGACTCCAGGTACCTAAAACCCATGTTAATTATGAGTTGTCTAGCTTCCAATTTCATTTATGTGAGAGGTTCTCTTCTCTGCTCTTATTTTGGGATTTGTATGCCACTTATTCTAATTCTCAGCATTACACATACAGAAATATGAAAGGGTTTCATTAAAGATGTAAAGTGGTTACTGAAGGAAAGGAAGGAGATTACTAGGAGAAAGGGCATCAAAGAAGGACCAACATGTGCATGAAAATAATCAAGAATACCGTGCGTCCAAGAAACCAAGAGAACTTCTGTGTAGTGGGAACACAGATTATATTGTGGGAAAGAAGGTAGGAAGAACTGGGAAGGGAAGACAGGCACTAGTAAAAAGACTTAAATATCATTCTAAAATGTTTAGATTTTATGAGGCAATTAAGGGCCATGAAAGGTTTTTGGGTAGTTAAATGACGGGACCGTAACTGGTTTTTATAATAACTCAGAGAGCTACACGGACTTGGAAGGAAAAGCAAGAAACAGCCAAGTTCGGAGTCAGCTGCAGGAATTTGAAAGAGTAAAGATGCCCAGACTCAGGGCCTTAACAGTGAAGAATACGCAACAGAAACAAAATATTAAGCAAACATAGTATATGCAAGAATTAGTAACCACATAAGGGCAGGATTATGAAGCAAAAGGAAGTTAGGATTGACCTCTGGAAATGTAAAATAGCTGGGTCAGTTCAGTTAAAGGTGATGTTATTGCCCAAGACAGGGAATGAAGGATTAAGCAAGAGAAATAAAAAATGAAAATGAAAGTCAGACTTTGGGGACTAGGCAGAGAAAGAAAAAAGAAAAGAAAAACAGGAATACTGAAAATATAGCTGTATGTTTTTCTGTATTTCGATTGCAATTTAAGTGGCATTTCCTCCAGGAAGTCTTCTCCAAATTCTCTTTCTAAAGAAGCCACTGCCCTCTCCAATCCCACTCTTACATCACTTCAGTTTATTTTCTTCACAGCACTATTATAACTTCCCCTTTGTTTATTGTATACTTCGATTAGACTATAAGTTCCAAGACACTGAAAATTTGTTTGATCCTAATGATGGAATTCAAGTATCCCTGACATATAGGAGGCACTCAAAAATTTTTGCTATATGACCATATCACAGCACCTAAGTGCAGTGTGGAATGCTGAGATCATAAACAAAAATTAAAATATGAAGGGACTAAAGCCATCACATAGATAAGCTCCCTCATCTGACAGATGACAAGGAATGCGGGCTCCAGCAGTGCCTATAAAAACTTGCCCCAAATGACACAACCAATTAGGAGGGAAAAGGCAGAAGACCTGAGTTCAAGTCCAATTGCCTTTTACTAATGACACGGGTCATGAGAACTTCATGACTTCAAAGTATCTGTCTCATGAGGTTTAAAAAATATTGCTTCCTTCACGTATGTTTTGAGAATTAAATAAAATACAATACATACAAGCTTGTTCAGGATTCTCACCCAATCTGTCCCAAATCATTCATTCTCAATTCTTACTTATTATTTATTATACACGACATCATTAGTACTACTTCTAGGGTCTCTTTCAAGCTTGTTTTAACTTTCCAACACATATTTCATATATTTTCAAATTTCCTGTTTACCACACTGTGGAACAATTTTCCTCTGTTTGTAGCTCTTTGACCTTTTATTAATGAGGTGTAAAACTACACTCTGTTTGACCTTCACTGCTTTTGTCTCTTTCTCAGTCTCTTAAGTGAGTAACTCAGCAAATTAAATTTTATTACAACTACTGAGAGGCAGGGAGCATAACACAATTTTCTTACTGCACGCTGTGTGACCTTGGACAAGTTAAAAACCTCTTTGGCCTAAGATTCCTCACCTGTAAAGTAGAGATGACAATACATTTGACAAGGTTATTACGAGATTGCATAAATTAACATATAAAAAATTAAATTGTCCCCAGTATATGGTTCAAAAAGTATTAGTGTTTATTTTTCTTCCTATTTATTACATCATCTATGAAATTGCTCAGATAATTCTCTTACCAGTGCTGTGAAATTATTTCCAATTTTCCCCATTTTACAAGATACAATACCTAGGCTCTGAGAGTTTAAGTAACTTCCTCAAGTTCACAAAGCTAGTGAAGAGGCAGTGTTAACAATCAAATTCAAGAGCCAATTCTGTTGAAAGACAAATCTATGCTCTTGGCCATGTCAACATAAGGCTCCATTTTAAAGGAGCCAGATCACTTCCCCATCAAAGCAGACATTTATTAAACTGAGCTGCCATCAAATACACTTGAATTAAACTTTTGACCAATATATTTCTTAAAGTAAGAGCAACAGGCATTAAGATAAAGGGGGAAAGCTTGGTGAGATGGGTTGTCAGTGAGATGGGAAGCTTCTGGAGGTCTTGGGAAAAGCTTAGATATTTGACTGTTTCTAATTACATTAACCCTGGAGAAGGAAACGGCGACCCACTCCAGTATTCTTGCCTGGAAAGTTCCATGGATGGAGGAGCCTGGTGGGGTCCATGGGGTCGCAAAGAGTCGGACACGACTGAGCGACTTCACTTCACTTAATTACATTAAGCCCCAGGTTACTACAATGACCTCCCTGAAGGTCAACCCCAGACCAGCAGTAATCTGGTCTACAAATTTCTTTTCTCAGTTTTGCTTGGGGCCCTTAGGCCAAAATACTTAACTACAGGCTATGTCTCTCTTTTTCATTAACTGAATTACAACTCATAAATGGTGAGATGTGTCAGAAGAACAACTCTTGAAGGGGCATTTCCTTAACATGGTTGTGTCTGAACCGAGGGGCCTGTACCTTGCAAGGTCAGCTTTGTTAGCTGTGGCTGTGTCTTTAACGGGGGGCAAGCACACTTTATTACCTATAATGAGCTCACTCAACTAACAATTTCTATTGGAAAGCCTTACCAGAATCAGAATGGTTAGACAGACCAGGTGTTTTAAACTTCTTGATGATTTATGACACAGGCCACCCTGTGATTGCTGCTTTTTTCTCTTCAAAATAATAAGGAGTGTTAAGTACTGGCATCTAATTTTATCAACATAGGTCAGGGCTCTCCATTTTTTTGTATCTTCTTTTAATTTTTATTTTATATAAGGGTACAAGGTCATGTTAGTTTCAGGTGTGTAACAAAGTGTTCAGTTACACATATATATATTTTTCAGATTCTTTTCCCATTTAGATTATTACAGAATATTGAGTCCAGTTCCCTGTGCTATACAGTAGATCCTTCTTAATTATTTTATATAAACAAAATGCTTTATATAGTAGTGTGTATAGGTTAATCCTAAACTCCTAATGTATCCATCCCCCAATATTTCCCCTGTTATAACCATAAGTTTGTTTTCAAGCTCTGTGAATTTGTTTCTGTTTTGTAAATCATCTTGATAGAGTACACATATAAATGCTACTATACGATATTTGTCTTTCACTGGTTTACTTCACTTAGTATGGTAAACACTTAGTATGATAATTTCTGGGTCAATTCATGTTGCTGCAAATGGCACCATTTTATTCTATAATATGGCTGAGTTATATTCTATGATATATTCTAATATACATGTATAATCCATTAAATATATATACATGTATCAGTTCAGTTCCGTTGCTCATTCATGTCCGACTCTTTGCGACCCCAAGGACTGCAGCACACCAGGCCTCCCTGTCCCTCACCAACTCCCAGAGTTTACCCAAACTCATGTCCATTGAGTTGGTGATACCATCCAACAATCTCATCCTATGTTGTCCCCTTTTCCTCCCGCCCTCAATATTTCCCAGCATCAGGGTCTTTTCCAATGAGTTAACTCTTCGCATGAGGTGGCCAAACTATTGGAGTTTCAGCTTCAGCATGAGTCCTTCCAATGAACACTCAGGACTGATCTCCTTTAAGATGGACTGGTTCAATCTCCTCGCAGTCCAAGGGACTCTCAAGAATCTTCTCCAACACCACAGTTCAAAAGCATCAATTCTTCTGCACTCAGCTTTCTTTATAGTCCAACTCCCACATCCATATATGACTACTGGAAAAACCATAGCCTTGACTAGACGGACCTTTGTTGGCAAAGTGATGTCTCTGCTTTTTAATATGCTGTCTAGGTTGGTCATAACTTTCATTCCAAGGAGTAAGTGTCTTTTAATTTCATGGCTTCAGTCACCATCTGCAGTGATTCTGGAGCCCCCCAAAATAAAGTCAGCCACTGTTTCCACTGTTCCCCCATCTATTTGCCATGAAGTGAATGGGACCGGATGCCATGATCTTAGTTTACTGAATGTTGAGCTTTAAGCCAACTTTTTCACTCTCCCCTTTCACCTTCATCAAGAGGCTCTTTAGTTCTTCTTCACTTTCTTCCATAAGAGTGGTGTCATCTGCATATCTGAGGTTATTGATATTTCTCCTGGAAATCTTGATTCCAGCTTGTGCTTCTTCCAGCCCAGCATTTCTCATGATGTACTCTGCATATAAGTTAAATAAGCAGGGTGACAATACACAGCCTTGATGCACTCCTTTTCCTATTTGGAACCATTCTGTTGTTCCATGTCCAGTTTTAACTGTGGCTTCCTGACCTGCATACAGATTTCTCAAGAGGCAGGTCATGGGGCCTGGTATTCCCATCTCTTTCAGAATTTTCCACAGTTTATTGTGATTCACACAGTCAAAGGCTTGGCATAGTCAATAAATATATTTATGGGTAAATTTATATGTATGTGTGTGTGTATATATATATATATATATATATATATATATATATAAAGAACATATATATAATGGGTAAGATCTTTATCCATTCAACTGTTGGTGGATTTACTGTGCTTTCATGTCTTGGCTATTGTAAATAGTGTTGCAGTGAACACTGGGGAGCATGTATCTTCCTGAATCGTGGTTTCTCCAGATATATGCCGATGAGTGGGAAGACTGGATCATATGGTAGCTCTATTTTTAGTTTTGTAAGGAATCTCCATACATTTCTCCATAGTGATCGTGCCAATTTACATTCCCACCAACAGTGTAAGAGAGATCCCCTTTCTCCTCATGCTCTCCAGCATTTATTATTTATAGGCTTTTTGATCAAAGCCATTCTGAGTGGTGTGGGGTGACACCTCATCGTAGTTTTAGTTTACATTTCTCCATTAGTGATGTTGAGTATTTTTTCAGGAGCCTTTCAGCCATCTATATGTCTCCTTTGGAGAAAAGTCTATTTAGATCTTCTGCTCATTTTTTGATTAGGTTGTTTGTTTTTCTGATACTGAGTTGCATGAGCAACTTTGTATATTTTGGAGATTAATGCCTTTTTTGTTGCTTCATTGTCTCCTGTGCCATGCAAAAGCTTTTAAGTTTAATTAGATCCCATTTGTTTACATTCTTTAGGATACAGGTTGAAAAAGATCTTGCTGTGATTGATATCAGAGTGTTCTGCCTATGTTTTCCTTTAAGAGTTTCATAGTATCCAATAGTACATGTAGGTCTTTAGTCTATTTTGAGTTTGTTTTTGTCTATGGTGTTAGAGAATGTTCTAATTTCATTCTTTTACATGTAGCTTTCCAGTATTCCCAGCACCACTTACTGAAGAAACCATTTCCCTTGTACATTCCTGCCATCTTTGCCATAGATTAATTGACCACAGGTGTGTGGGTTTATATCTGTTCCATTGACCTATATTTTATCGCTTCTTGGCCTTTTGCCTAAGATCAAGTGTAGGATCCATTGATCTATATTTCTGTTTTTGTGCAAGTACCATACTTTTTTGATTGCTGTAGCTTTGAAGGATAGCCTGAAGTCAGGGAGCTTGATTCCTCCAGCACTGCTTTTCTTCCTCAAGATTGTTATGACTTTTCAGGGTGTTTTGTATTTCTACAGAAATTAAAAAAATGTTTTGTTCTAGTAAAATGCCATTGGTAATTCAATAGGGATTGCATTTAATCTGTCAATTGCCTTGGGTGGTATAGTTATTTTGACAATATTGATTCTTCCAATCCAAGAACATGATGTATCTTTCCATCTGTTTGTGTCATCTTTGATTTCTTTCATCATGTCTTACAGTTTTCAGAGTAGAGGTCTTTTGCCTCCTTTGCTGATGATGTTGTTTAGTTGCTAAGTTGTGTCCAATTCTTTGGTGACCCCATGGGCTGTAGCCCACTGGGCTCCTCTGTCCATGGGATCTCCCAGGCACGAATACTGGACTGGGTTGCCATTTTCTTCTTCAGGAGATCTTCCCAATCCAGGGATCAAACCTGTATCTCCAACACTGGCAGGCAGTTACTTTACCACTGAGTCACCAGTGAAGCCCACATTTGCCTCCTTAGGTAGGTTTATTTCTAGTTATGCTTTTTGATGTGTTTATAAATAAGATTATTTACTTAATTTTTCTTTCTGATCTTTCACTGTTAGTGTATATGAATGCAAGACATTTCTGTGTATTAATTTTGTATCCTGTAACTTCCCTGAATTCATTGACGAACTCTAGTATTTGTCTGGTAGCATCTTTAGGACTTTCTAGGTATAGTATCATGTCATCTGCAAAAGTGACAGTTTTACTTCTTCCTTTCCAATTTGGATTCCCCCTTTTTTTTTCCTTTCTCTGATTGTCACAGCTAGGATTTCCAAAACTATGTTAAAAAAATTGGGAGAGTGGAATGCCTTTTCTTGTTCTTGACCTCAGAGAAAATGATTTTAGCTTTTCACTGTTGAGTATGATGTTTGCTGAGGATATGCCATATATGGCCTGTGTTATGTTGAGGTAGGTTACCTCTATGCCCACTTTCTGGAGAGTCTTTTTTTTTTTTTTTTTTTTACTATAAATGAGTGCTGAATTTTGTCAAAAGCTTTCTTTGTATCTACTGAGATGGTTATATAGCTTTTATTATTCAGTTTGTTGATGTGCTGTATCACTAATTTGTGGATGTTGAAATATCCTTGCATCCCTGGGATAATCCCACTTGATCATGTTGTATGATGTTCTTAATGTGTTGTTGGATTTGATTTGTTAGTATTTGTTGAAGATTTTTGTGCCTATGTTCATCCATGGTACTGGGTTCTATTTTTCTTGTTTCTGTGGTATCTTTGTCTGGTTTTGCTATCAGGGTAATGGTGACTTCATAGAATGAGTCTGGTAGTCTTCCTTCCTCTGTAATTTTTTTGAAATAGTTTCATAAGGATAGGTGTTAACTCTGTTAAATGTTTGATACGTTCCCCTGGGAAGCCGTTTAGTTCTGGACTTTTGTTGTTGGAATTTTTTAATCACAGTTTCAACATCAGTACTTGTGAGTGGTTTGTTCATATTTTCTATTTAATCCTGTTTCAGTCTTAGAAGACTGTACCTTTCTAAGTATTTGTCCATTTTTATTATATTTTCCATTTTATTGGCATATAGTTGCTTGTTGTAGTTTCTTATGATGCTTTGCATTTCTGTGGTGTTCACTGTAATCTCTTTTTCCTTTTCAATTTCATTGATTTGGGGTCATTCCCTATTTTCCTTGAAGATTCTGGTTTTGTCAATTTCGTTTATCTTTTCATAGAACCAGCTTTTAGTTTCACCAATTTTTCTCCTCTTGTTTCTGTCTCTACTTCATTTATTTATGCTCTGATCTTTATGATTTCTATCCTTCTACTAACTTTGAGTTTCATTTGTTCTTCTTTCTCTAGTTGTTTTAAGTGTAAGATTAGGTTGTTTGAGATTTTTCTTGTTTCCTGAGGTAATACTGTATTGCTATATTGAAATATCCTTGCTATATATATATTGAAATATCACTTCTACCCCACATCTTGCTGTAAGCTTTCCCCTTTGAATTGCTTTTGCTGTGTCCCATAGGTTTTGGATCATGTTTTCACAATGATCAAGTATTTTATGTCCTCTCATTTCTTCAGTGATTTGTTTGTTGCTTAGTACCATACTGTTTAGCTTCCGTGGATTTATATTTTGTACATATTTTCTTCTTCTAGTTGATTTCTAATATCACTGCAATGTGGTCAGAAAAAATGCTTGATATGATCTCAATTTGCTTAACTCTACTGAGGTTTACTTTGTGGCCCAGCATGTGACTTATCCTGGAGCCTGCTCCATGTGCACTTGGAAAGAATGCGTATTCTTCTGCTTTTGGCATGTCCTATAAATGTCAATTAAGTCCATCAGGTCGAGTGCATCATTTAATGCCTATGTTTCCTTACTGCTTTTCTGTCTGAATAATCTGCTGATGAGAATGGAATGTTAAGGTATCTCACTATTATTATGTTACTGTTGACTTCTATTTTTATGATTGTCAGCATTGTCTTATATAATGAGGTGCTCCTATATTGGGTGCATATATAATTACAATTATTATATCTTCCTGTTGGATTGATCCCTTGATCTTTATGTAGCCTCCTTCTTTGTCTCTTGTAACAGTCTATTTTAAATCCTATTTTGTCTGATATAAGTATTGTTACTCCAGTTTTCTTCTGATTCCCAATTTGCAAGGAATATCTTTTTCCATTACTCACTTTCAGTCTGTATGTGTCCCTAGGTCTGAACTGGATATTTATACAGGCTTTTACTTTTTTCTGTTTCACAGCAGTGACTTCCACCGATCTATCTTCCAGCTCAGTTTTTAGTTCCCCTGCTTCACTTATTCTGCTATTGATTCCTTCTAGTGTATTTTTCATTTTATTAATTGTATTGTTCATTTCTGTTTGCTCATTAAATCTTCTCTTTGTTAAACATTTCTTATATCTTCTTAGTCTGTGCTTCCATTCTTTTTCTGAGATTTGGCTCATCTTTACTACCATTATTGTGAATTCTCTTTCAAGAAGTCTGCCTAACTCCGCCTCACTTAGCTGTTCTTCTGGGGTTTTATCTTGTTCCTTAGTCTGAAACATATTTCTCTGCCATCTCAGTTTTGTCTAAATTTCTGTATTTGTCATTTTCACTTCTCAGGCTCCAGGTTTGTAGTTCCTTTTGCTTCTGCTGTTTACCTCCTGGTGGTAGAGGATGGTTCAGGAACTTGTGCAGGCTTCTTGGTGGTAGGGATGAGTACTAGCCCACTGGTGGGTGGAGCTGTGTTTTATCCCTCTGTTGGGAATGGTCATGTAAACAGGTATGTTTAGAGGTGGCTGTGCAATCAGGATGACTTTAAGCAGCCTATCTGATGATGGACTGCAGCACACCAGGCCTCTCTGTCCCTCACCTTCTCTTGCAGTTTGCCCAGGTTCATGTCCATTTAATAAGTGATGTCATCTGACCATCTCATTCTCTGTTGCCTCCTCCTCTTGCTGCCCTCGATATTTCCTAGCATTATGGTCTTTTCCAATGAGTCAGCTCTTCGCATCAGGTGGCCAAAGTATTGGAATTTCAGCTTCAGCTTCAACATCAGTACTTCCAATGAGTATTCAGGGTTGATTTCCGTTAGGATTCAGTTCAGTTCAGTTGTCAGTCATGTACAACTCTTTTGCAACCCCATGGACTGTAGCATGCCAGGCTTCCCTGTCCATCACCAACTCCAAGAGCTTGCTCAAACTCATGTCCAAGTCAGTGATGCCATCCGACCCTCTCATCCTCTGTTGCCCCCTTCTCCACCTACCTTCAATCTTTCCCAGCATTATGGTCTTTTCCAATGAGTCAGTTCTTCACATCAGGTGGCCAAAGTATTGGAGTTTTAGCTTCAGCATCAGTCCTTCCAATGAATATTCAGGACTGATTTCCTTTAGGATGCACTGGTTGGATCTCCTTGCAGTCCAACGGACTCTCAAGAGTTTTCTCCAGCACCACAGTTCAAAAACATCGATTCTTTGGCACTCAGCTTTACTGATAGTCCAACGCTCACTTCCATACATGACTACTGGAAAAACCATAGCTTTGACTAGATGGACCTTTGTTGGCAAAGTAATGTCTTTGCTTAACATGCTGTCTAGGTTTTTCATAACTTTTCTTCCAAGGAGCAAGCATCTTTTAATTTCATGGCTTTTAATTTCATCTGCAGTGATTTTGGAGCCCCCCAAAATAAAATCTGTCACTGTCTCCAATGTTTCCCCATCTATTTGCCATGAAGTTTTGGGACCGGATGTCAAGTTCTTAGCTTTTTTAATATTGAATTTTAAGCCTACTTTTTCACTCTCCTCTTTTCACTTTCATCAAGAGGCTCTTTAGTTCTTCACTTTCTGCCATAAGGGTGGTGTCATCTGCGTATCTGAAGTTATTGATATTTCTCCTGGCAATCTTGATTCCAGCTTGTGCTTCATCCAGTCCAGCATTTCACATGATGTACTCTGCATATAATTTAAATAAGCAGGATAACAATATATAGCCTTGACATACTCCTTTTCCAATTTGGAACCAATCTGTAACTCCATGTCCGTTTCTAGCTGTTGCTTCTTGACCTGCATACAGATTTCTCAGGAGGCAGGTCAGGTGGTCTGGTATTCCCATCTCTTTAAGGATTTTCCAAAGTTTGTTGTGACCCACACAGTCAAAGGCTTTGGCATAGTCAGTAAAGCAGAAGTAGATGTTTTTCTGGAACTCTCTTGCTTTTTCGGTGATCCAACAAATGTTGGTAATTTATCTCTGGTTTCTCTGCCTTTTCTAAATCCAGCTTGAACAACTGGAAGTTCACAGTTCACGTATTGCTGAATCCTGGCTTGGAGAATTTTGAGCATTACTTTACTAGCATGTGAGATGAGTGCAATTGTGTGGTAGCTTAAACTTTCTTTGGGATTGGAATAAAAATGGACCTTTTCCAGTCCTGTGGCCACTGCTGAGTTTTCCAAATTTGCTGGCATACTGTGTGAAGCACTTTCACAGCATCATCTTTCAGGATTTGAAATAGCTCAGCTGGAATTCCATCACATCCAATAGCTTTAT
Organism: Cervus canadensis; assembly: GCF_019320065.1. NCBI lineage: Eukaryota > Metazoa > Chordata > Mammalia > Artiodactyla > Cervidae > Cervus > Cervus canadensis. Next base: position 5,343,423 of record NC_057414.1, on the reverse strand, counting down.
TCGTAGTGATGCTTCCTAAGGCCCACTTGACTTCACATTCCAGGATGTCTGGCTCTAGGTGAGCGATCACACTATTGTGATTATCTGGGCCATGAATATCTTTTTTGTATAGTTCTTCTGTGTATTCTTGCCACCTATTCTTAATATCCTCTGCTTCTGTTAGGTCCATACTATTTCTGTTCTTTACTGTGCCCATCTTTGCATGAAATGTTCCCTTGGTATCTCTAATTTTCTTGAAGAGATCTCTAGTCTTTCCCATTCTATTGTTTTCCATTATTTCTTTGCATTGATCACTGAGGAAAGCATTCTTACCTCTCCTTGCTATTCTTTGAAACTCTGTATTCAGATGGATATATCTTTCCTTTTCTCCTTTGCCTTTAGCTTCTCTTCTTTTCTCAGCTATTTGTAAGGCCTCCTCAGACAACCATTTTGCCTTTTTGCATTTCTTTTTCTTGGGGATGGTCTTGATCACTGCCTCCTGTAAAATGTCACAACTGGTTTGATCTCCTTGCTGTCCAAGGGTCTCTAAGAATCTTCCCTAGCACCACAGTTCAAAACCATCAATCCTTCAGGTTGTTGGATGGGGCCAAATCTTGGTGCCAAAATGGCAACCTCTAGCAGAGCACAGGCTAATGAATATATGCTGGGGCCTTTGCTACCACTGTTCTTCTCACCATAAGCCACGGCTGAACCCCACCTTCCCAGGAGACTTGCAAGATCCCCAGGTAGGTCTGGCCCATACTTCAAGAGGGTCACTGCTTTGCCCCAGGTCCTAGTGCTCAGGAAACATTGTGTATACCCTCCAAGAGAGTAGTCTCTGTTTCCCCTGCTGCTGCTGATGCTGCTAAGTCACTTCAGTCATGTCCGACTCTGTGTGACCCCATAGACGGCAGCCCACCAGGCTCCCCCGTCCCTGGGATTCTCCAGGCAAGAACACTGGAGTGGGTTGCCATTTCCTTCTCGGATGCATGAAAGTGACAAGTGAAAGGGAAGTCGCTCAGTCGTGTCCGACTCAGCGACCCCATGGACTGCAGCCTACTAGGCTCCTCTGTCCATGGGATTCTCCAGGCAAGAGTACTGGAGTGGGGCGCCACTGCCTTCTCCATCTGTCTCCCCTAGACCTGTGTAACTCCTGCACTCTAGTCCCACTGGCCTCCAAAGTCAAATGTTCTGGGCTCCTCCTCCTCCTGAAGACAGACCCCAGGCTGGGGAGCCTGACATGGGGCTCAGAACTTTCAATCCTGTGGGAAAACCTCTGCGGTCTAATTATTTTCCAGTTTGTGGTTGGCCACCTAGCAGGTATAGGATTTGATGATATTGCAAAAGTGATCATCCTACTGTCTTACTGGATGTAGAACATCTTTGGATATAGAAAGAATCTATGGATGCAGAATATCTTTTTTGGATACTCCAGTCTCTTTTGTTGATGGTTGTTCAGCAGTTCGTTGTGATTCTGATGCTTTCGTGAGCAGAGCTGAGCTCAAGTCCTTCTACCCCACCATCTTGCATCTGGTCTCCTCTCTCCTACAGTGCTCTCCATTTGACAACTCTGTCGGGGGTTCCCAACCTTGGCTGCACACAGGAATCATGTGGAAAGGTTTTCAATATTCCAGTGTTGATGCCCAGGTTACAGTCAGGCCCAGTAAGGACTCTTTGTTACTGGGATCCAGGCATCAGTATATTTAAAGCATACAAAGTGATAAAATGTGCGGTTAAAGTTCAGAACCACTGCTTCAGGGGATCAGGAGAATATTAGTAATTTGTTTAAAAGCAACAAACAAATAAAAATTCCCTGAAATTGTCTTTAAAGAGATACTGATTATGATGGGCTATTGTTTATCTGCTCCTCTCAGCACACTGCTTGACCTATCTGGCTTTTTTATCTCCCAACTGTATTTCCTTCATGTAAAACCTCAGTAGACGGCTATTCTTTGAGTTCTATGCTCCTGAGTTTCCAAAATAAAACACCTCTGGGCAAAACATCATTCGGATCACTTGATGGAAACCAGAATAATCAAAACATATTGCTATGAAAGCTGCTTGTGAAGCAGCAACTATGCTTTTTCTCCAAAGAAAAAGCTCAGGAAAGTTCATCTTGCTAATCAAATATTCAAACAAATCTGGAACTCCTAAGTGACAATTGAGAAGAAATAATTTAGGCTGAGATATAACACACCAAGGAAAGAGAAGACACATGGGGAAGTCAACCACTGAAAGCCATGTAGTAGAAGGCTTCTGGCAAGTCTCCGTGCGTGACAAAGCCACTCTGTCTTAGATCCTGTAGTTATAGACACTGGAAACTGAATCAGTTGCTGCATCTTTTAAAAACCAAATCTTCGAAAAAGGTTTTTGCTTAAAATGTTATTTACTTTAAAGATGGATTTCTGCTACAAAAAAATCATAGATCAGAGGTAACTGACTGCTCTGCGCTAGGTTCAGTATTAAGTGTTTCATAGTCATTACTGCATTTAATGAATGAACCTATGAGGTAGGTGATGTTATCCCATTTTATAGATGAGGCAACTAAGGTGCAGAACTTTTATGTAACTTTCCCAGTGTTATAGGACTAGCAGGTAAGTGCTAGAAAGACACGAGTTTATACCTGCCAGAAAAGATAGTCAAAGTAATCTCCACTGACAATATTATAGAGTTCTCATAAAGACAACTAGCCACTAAGACTTTTTTTTTTTTTTTTATAAAAAGGGATGAACCAAAGATAGACATCAATAGAAAGAAGATTTGCAAAAATTCAAATAATGATGTGTGGGCACCAAAAGCATGATCTATATTAGAATAGTCACAATAGAAACACTGGATTTGTCTAACTTCCCAGAGAACAAATACCTGTAGTCACCCTTCAAGACCTAGTTTGTAAATAGTGACAGTGCAGTAAAGTCCATTTAAAAGTCCAGTGAAGTTAACAAGGGAAAGGCAAGGTTATAAACTACTCTAAGCACCACATAAAATTCCTGAAGCCCCAGTAAATAATCTTTTAGTATTTCAGCTTTCTTTTTTTTTTTTTGAGACAAATTTGAAGTAGGGGTTTCTAATTTCATTGCAGTGATAATGTGCTTAAAATTGAAGGAAAATGGTATAAAGATTTTAATCCATTTCTCTTTATTACTCTGATATCATGTCCTTTACTGATTTTGCTTTTTACTCAACCGTCACTCTTCTTTTCCCTTTCTTTTATTTGAGCTCACCCAACTAATCATGATATCCTTTATCATATATGACTGCCTTTATTTTTATTTCAAAACTGCACATGAAGAAGAAAGTATTTTAAAAGCATTTCCTTTGAAAGTAGTTGTTATGAACAAGCCTGCTAAACGTTTGCAAATTAAGCTGATAAATTGGGCACCCCACTCTTAGATGGCAGTATGCATCTCAACCCACAAGGTCATGTGGCTCAAATTAAAGCACACACATTTTCCTGGTAAGTTATTTTTTTAGATTAAAAATGTATTCTATATTATGTATTCTACATCTAAATTTGAATAATACAACTGAATACAACAGTGACAAACTCAACTTTCATTGAAATCTTACTCTATGCATGGACTTGAGTTTAGATAGCTCCTGGAATTTAAAGATAAGCTAAATATTTTGGATAATATTGAATGATGATTATTAAACAAGGAAGAATGTTGTAAATCGTATTTTGCACAATAACAATGGTCATCAGTTGTTGAGTTTTTCTAATGAACAGGCAATATCTAATTGTTGTTCCTAATGCTTCCAACCAGTGATTGCTATCATTTTTTTATTGAGTTTTTCTATCTGTAAAATGTGTGTGAGCATGCAATCTCATATGCACTAGAGTACATATTTGCACAAATGTGATAAACATATTTATTATAAAGTGTATTCAAATGTTAATATTAGAAATGATGAGAAAATATAAAGAAAAAGCATCTGGTACTTCATAGATTATCTTTAGCATTTCCTGGGAGAAAGCTCTCATACTAGAAAAGACAACTAATTATGCTGTGTGGCAGAGACCACTGGTAGTCCCCAAGTATTTATTGCCCTTTCCTTCCATAGGATGGGATCTTCAATTTTTACCTGGGCCCACGTCAGCTCAGAATGAAGATTATATACGTTTGGTCATCCATTGCAGCTAGGTGTGGCTTTGTGCCTGAGTTCTAATCCTTGGGATACAATGGGAAATCGTGTTTCCAACTTCTCAGAGGTGCTTTTAAAGGGAGGAACCATGCTGTAATTCGGCCCACCTGCTTCTTGTTATGTCATCACGGAGGCTATGTGCACAAAGGCAACATGCAAGGATGGTAGAGCAAGTAGACAGGGTGCTTAGGTCCACTTAAGACCTTGTAGAGCAATTCAGATTTTCTAGTTCTGGAAACTCACTCATGGACTATTATCAGGGGGAGAAATACATTTCTGTCTTACAAAAGCACTGTTATTTTGGTCTCTGTAAAATGTACATGAAAATATATACTAAATAATACACCATGCAAGACAGTTACTACTCCTACTTGAGGGAAAAGATGAGGGAAAAGTATCAGAGAACTTAGTTTTCCAAGGTTAGCCAGCTAATGCATGGTAGGATCAAAAGAGCCCAGTGTCCACCCTCTTTCCACTAAAGGAGGCAACCTCCTGTGAGAAAACACTATAAAATCAAGGAGGAAGAAGATATTAGTTGTGCCTAGAAGGACTGATGAGGGCTTCCTGACAGAGGTGATAATTTACTAGGATCTTAATATATGGACAAGGAGGATAAGGCTTTCTAGGCTAATGGAACAGAGCAAACAGCAGGGTGATAAGAAAGCATAGACAAGGCTCAGGAAAAGCTTGTGACTCATTTTTGTTAAGTGATCACTATTGCTTCTTGGCTTTATTTATTCAACATATATTTCAGAGTACCAACCACAAAAGTAGGCACAGAACAAGAGGTACAGCAGTGAAAAAAGATATCTACAAATTCTCAAACACATGCAAAGATGATACTACTGGACCTCATATCAAGCAAACAAGGTCTTCTTAATCAGACTCAGCCTTACCCTTCCAGCCTCATGCTACACTGCTGCTCTAAGCTTCAGCCACACAGAAGTCAGGACATATGAGTTTCCAGATGTATGATCTTTGCCCATACTGTTTCCTCTCCCTAAAATGTATTTTCTCTACTTTGCCTGGATACATCTTACTCTTCAAAGAGCCAGCTAAAATTCTACCTTTCCATGACTTCCTCAAATGAGATGGCTCTTTATAGCATATTCCCTTAAAGCAGTTTATAAACATCTTCGTTCATTCATTTATTCAGCCAGCCAATCCAGCAAAAATATGCCAGTTTATAGAGGTACAATGGTGGGAAAGATGAAGTAAATTTTCCCTCATGTTCTTGAGGTGTTTATGTTCTAAGAAGAAGTATCAGTCATTAGAGAACAGTTATAAGGGGTGTGTGTGTGTGTGTGTGTGCGTGCGTGCGTGTGCATGCGTGCACTTAGCCGTCAGTTATGTCTGAGTTACAAGGTAGCATGAGAAATTCGGGGGCTTCCCAGGTGGTGCTAGTGGTAAAAAACCCACCTATCAATGCAGAAGACATAACAGACATGGGTTCCATCCCTGGGTTGGGAAGATCCCCTGCAGGAGGGCATAGCAACCCACTCCAGTATTCTTGTCTAGAGAATCCCATGGACAGAGGATCCTGGCAGGCTACAGCCCATAAGGCCACAAAGATTTGGATACAACTGAAGTGACTTAACACAAACACATGATAAATTCTATGAAGTGAAAGCAGAATCTGAAGTAGAAGCATCTAAAGGGGACACTACGCCTAACCTTAGCTTCCCTGAAGAAGCATTATTTAAAGCTGAATCCTTTTGGGTGAGTTAGAATGAACCACACTATCACTGTGCATTATCTGCTAGATTCCAATAGACCATGAGAGACAATGCTTTTTAAAAGCATCCTATATGATTAAAGAAACAACACGAGGACTAAATGCTGGCTCAGATTAATTCTAAGTGTGTTACACTGTCTGTAGTGAGTCTCTATAGCTTTATTTCATGCTTCCTGCATGCAATATTTCCTACCCTACCCTTTACCCCAGGTGTCTGCTAGCATCTCTCAAATTTTAGTGTGCATAAGAATCACCTGAGATGCTTGTAAAAACATGGACTCCTTGGCCCTTACCTCAGAGATTCTGATTCTTCACTCCAGAGTGGGGCTGGAGATTCTGCAATTCTAGTAATCTGCCCAGGAAATTCTGAGGCTACCAGTTCAGAGACTGCCTCTTGAGTAGCAATGTCACAGAGAAACTATACAAATCTTTCCCAGGATTTTCTACCTTGTTCTTAAGCTGCGCTGTCAGGCTGAGCTCCTTGGAGCAGCAGCGGCTTCTCTGCCTAGATATGTGCGGCATGTATCTTCAGAGTGACCCACATCCATCAATCACATTCTTCCCTTGGACAACTGTCACTTTCTCACTGCTTCCCACCTTAGGTCTGATATGACAAGCCCACGTGCAGGGAGTGATGGGTATGCTGAGGAACAGTTCTGAGTAGAGTGGCCAGCAAAGTGCCCTCTATAAGGGAACTGCAAGGAAAAAAGATCGAAGTAGATATGTGAACGGATAAGTGGATCAGCTCTCTTCTACCTATTTCTTGAATTTTTAAAAAAGGAATTATTCCAGTTTATATGGGAGTTTTACAATTTCATGGAAATAAAATTATAGGAGAATCAGTGAACTTTTAAGAAAACTTTCAGTATTGCTTGCATTTGCCTCCATGTGTGTCACATAAAAGAACCTTCAAATTTAACAAACATTTAAGGGCCATGAGGACAGGGACCATGTCTTCCATGTGAACATACCCCACAATTTCCTAGGAGAGTGATGATTATTTAGATGATTTAAAAATACTCAAGTAGAAGAAGATGGCAATGAAACCAACTCATAAAAGTAGGGAGGGTAATTATATCATTAATTAGATAATATATAAATAAAACACCTAGAATAAAGTGCTCCTTCAATAAATATTAGTTCCCTTCCTATTTCTTTCTTAATATCTAGAAAAGCTCTGTCCAATAGAACTTTCTGGAATGATGAATATATTCTATATCCACACTGCTGAATATTGTACTCACTAACCATGTTGGCTACTGAGCACTTCAAATGTGGCTAGTAAGACTGAGGAACTTAATTTTAAATTTTATATTATGTTAATAAATTTAAATAACCACACGAGGCTTATAGCTACTGTCTTGGAGAGAACAGGTCTAAAAGTTTGGCCACTAAATATGTCTCTATCTGTTGAACTGATTCTTTTTCCTATAGATACGTTTCCTATGCATATGTTTAAGGAGAACACGTGAAAAGGGCAGTTGACCCAAGTGCAGACCAAAAGGTGTGGTGAAAGAACAAAGACAGCTGGATCTGAATCAAAAAAGGAAGTTTCTGCTAGCTTCTCAAACTTTAATATGTATATAAATCACTGAAGTTCTTCTTGAAAACACAGATTTAATAAGTCTTCAGTGGGAACTTAAGATTCTGTGCTCATAAGCTTCCAGCTAATAATGATGCTGCTAGTCAATGGGTCACATTTCAAACAGCAAAGATCTAGATGGAGGTAGGCCCATGGCCCTACCTAACTGCTATTGGCCCTACAGCTGAACTAGCCATTTCTTGTCTCAGGAACTCCAAATTAAGTCAAAGGCATGTTCTGTTTTATCAAAAGGACCCCTCCACCGAGTCTTATGATGAACAATTATTAAGCATCTTCTATATCCTAGGAAGAATAATAACTTCTGAAAGGCACATATTATTATTCTCATTTAACAAATAATAAAAGAGTGGTTTTGATGGATAATTTGACTTAACCAAAACTCAGGCAAGTACAAACTAGCAGAGGCGGGCTTACAACCCAGTTGCTTCTGAACTCAAAGCCTAGTCTCTCTCATTAGACTTTTGTTACACAAAGTGTGATGCAAAGTGTGATGCACAACTGAACATCAGCTTCACCTGGAAACTTATTAGAAATGAAGACTCTCAGGGCCCATTTCCAAACCTACTAAATCAGTATCTGCTTTTTATGATCTCTAGAAGATTTTTACCTACATTAATATTTGAGAAATACTATGATGTTCCATCTTTTGCCTTTTAGAGCAAAGTAACAAATGGAAAGGGATCGGATGGGTGTGGCAGTTGAGAAATGGATTTAAGTTGGCTAGATTGGACTGTGGACCAAATATTGATAGCTTTGCCTCTATTGCTAAATTCCTATTGCCTGCTGGGCATAGTTAAGCCAGTATGAAGCTGTTTTCTGGCAGATAAGGATTTTTCATTTCTAGATAATACTACAAGTCCAACAGATAAAAATATCAACAACACAGTTTTAACAGTGTTCATGGGAAAAACCACAAAAAGAAACAAACTTGTTTGCTGAAAAGTAAATATACTAAATGGACTTCCCAGGTGGCTCTGTGGTAAAGAATCTGCCTGCCAATTCAGGAGATGTGGGTTTGATCCCTGTGTTGGGAAGATCCCCTAGAGAAGGAATTGGAAACCTACTCCAGTATTCTTGCCTGGAAGAGGAGCCTGGTGGGCTACAGTCCATGGGGTCGTAAAAGAGTCAAACCCAACTTAGAAAATGCACTAAAATCATCAAATTCTTCCTAACTATTTCACCACTAGAGTGGTTCAAAGAAACAAACAATTCTGCTTTCTCTCCATTCATGGATAACTCTGAAAAACCATCCAATTAAAAGTGAATAGTAGCCTAAATCACAAGGGTCTATTATTGTACAAAGTGACTCAAATAAATTCATGCCTAACTGATCAGTTCTATGACCAAGCGCTTGGTCATCCCCTCTCCACAACACAGCAACTTCCTCCTCAGAGGGCTCTTATTTTCGGTTTCCTGCCCCTGGGATCCATCAGAAGTGCCATTTATTAACCTCGCTTAATAACACCTCCTAGTCTCCAGCCCATTCTTTGTCTCCCGACTGAACCTCACTGCTAATTTGATTGCTTCTCTATGTCCCTGAGTCCACATTATCTTTTCTCTCATTTCCTTCTCTTCTCACCAACCTTCACTGACACTGCCAGCCTTTCCTTCGTCTTTTTTATCCCCATTAACTACTCTATTGTCCTCTGCCCCAGAGTTATAGCTCCATCTGCACCCAGTGACCTTTCACATTTAAAGTGCTCTATAAAAATCTCACTGGGGATATTATAAGAATATTATGATGGTTTTTAAATAGCTTTTATATAAATGATCTTCTTGGCAGTCAAATATCAATACAATGGATGATGCTACTAAGGACCCTTAACATTTTTGTAACCTAACTCTTTCCTCTCCTCTCTCTCCCTCACTTTCTTGGGAGGGAAGACACACTTCTGAAATTTCTGGAACAAATTCCCTTGTCTCCACTATTATTTCTATCTCTGGAAACAAAGTTTCAGACAACGAAGTGTCTCACAGGGAAGTAAAATCATCATACTGCAAATACTTGCTGGATGTTCCTTTTATTTTTCCATATTTTCCCTAAACATCCTCAATAATGTAGACACCCATTCCGTGTATCAGTTGAATCAGGTCCGTTTGATATTTTAATTGTTTATTCTTAATACTTTTAAAGACCAAGATTCTTTCATTTTTAACTATTTTTCTTTTTTTTGTTACAGCGGGTCATATACACATTCTTAGCCATTTTATTCAACGTTTTGGTGAAATTAAACAAGAAGTTAGTTTCCTGTTCAGCAAATATTCACTCCTTCCTCCACTTTGAACTTGGCAATATGACTTGCTTTAGCCACTAGGGTATTTAGTGGATATGATGTGAGCAGAGTCTATAACTGGGCTTGTGTCTTGGGCGTGTCCTCTTTCATCACAATTAAAATAACACACTTTGGGTAGTCATGTCCCACCCCCTGGGCTCCAGAATCAAATATGTGAGGCAGTAATACCCAGCCAACTTGGCAATCTTCAGCCTGAAGCAGCTAGCTCAGCCAACCAGCAAACTCTTATGGAAGAAATAAATACTTACTGTTATACATCATTGGTTTTGTGGTTGCTGGTTACACACCAAAAACTGACTGTTATGTGGAGCAACAGTAAATGGTAAGTCAAACTCTACCATTTTCTAGTTGAGCTAGAATAACTATATCTGTAAGATGAGAGGTTTGCATCCATTGAAATCCAAGTTACTTAACAAGATTCAAAACTCATGATTTTTGAGTCTACCACTTCCCACGGTATATTTCCAGAAAACAGGTCAAAATATAACCACTATGAAATGAACACTAAAGAAGAATGGAGGGAAACAACATTCTAGAACCTCTCTAAATGTGTTCTCCTAAAGCAGGAAGAAGGGTATTTGTTGGGATGGTGTTGATCACAGAACTCAGAGAAGTCTAAGTTAAGGGAGAAGCACTGATATGGTCAAGAGAGGAGGTTTCCATGCCAAGTGGCTCCAGAATGCTACCTTTTCACCAAGTCAGCCTACGGGAGCTGGACTTACAGGTAACACACAGGCTCTACTCACTCTGAACTGCTAAGAACAGAGTATTTTTCATGCCTGTCATAAGACAGTATTCAATACATAACGTGTGATGTGCTGAGTCAGTCGTGTCTGACTTTTTTGCAACCCCACGGACTGTAGCCCTCCAGGCTCCCCTGGCTATGGCATTTTCCAGGCAAGAATACTGGAGCGGGTTGCCATGCCCTCCCTTCAAGGGGGTCTTCCCAACCCAGGGATCAAACTCATCTGTTACATCTCCTGCATTGGCAGGCGGGTTGTTTACCACTGAACCACCTGGGGAGCCCTCAGTGTATAATGGGGAAGCATAAAATGATTGAGTGAAACATGGAAACTACGCAGTGTTGAAATGGGGATTTTTGCTTCTTGCTTTTCCCTCACTGATTTTAACTTTCATATAGGGGATTCCTGCTTGTCTGTACTATGTCTCATTTAAGGTCCTAAACTATCATGACCTCATGCAACAATGAGTTTACCTGAGGCATTCATGCTGAAGAACTTCAGTGACCCCTTCATTACTGGCTTCATTAATGTAAAACCACTTACAGAGTTCTAAGATCCCTTAACTTACCTTCCTTTAAAAAAAAAACAGAATTTCCTTTGAATATCTTTTGTACCTTTACTAGACAGTTGCTTAAAACTTTCCTTTGACCACAGATTTCCTCCTGTTGTTTGACTGCTGTTCGCATGTATGGCTGGGAGTCATTTCTGCAAGAATCATACATTTCTAAAACCAAATTTGCTAATTGCCAAAATTAATACACTAACTTTTAATGAAATTATTTTTGAGGCGGACTTAGTTAAAATTTGTAATGTAGGTAATATTTTAAAGAAGGAAATATTCTTATGCAAAATGACTGAAATGCTCTGGGGAACTCTGAAATTGTTTCTTCATTAAAAAGAGCTGAAATTATGTGAACAACTAGAACGTGAGACAGAAAAGAGGAAAACAAAGTATAGAACACCAGGGAATGAGAAAATAGACCACAAAAGGAACAGTGATTAGTTCAAGGTCACTGAGTGAATCAGGAACAAAGAGGAGGGTTAGACCTATGTCAATCGCAATTGTGCTCAATCTGCCATTTTTCAATACACAATATATTTATAGTTCTGAGACATGGGGGAAGACATTAATATTTAATGTTCTCGGAATCTAGCACGTGTTATGAAATCATCAGTGTTTACTGAATAAAACAATAATATACCCTCATTAACTAGAAGTTAACAAAGCATAATTTCACATACATAACTGCATTAAGATCCTCACCAACACCTCGGGGGTTGATATTGCAATTCCTGTCTTATTGATCAATTTAGGTCCAGAAAGAGTAAATGAATAGCTGAACAACACATTGCCATAAGAACTGGGATAGTTTAGCCATATTTAGCAAACTTCCCTAAAGATCCTACTCTTAAGGAAGCTCAAAGAGGGTTTGCATTATGTACAAAAATGTTGAAGATAATTTTTGAAAATCCCTTTGAGGAATTCAAAATCATATATTAAAATTTATATTTAGAGCATGCATTTTGTGATGACTTGGTCAGGTGGGATGGGAGCAGGGAGAGAGGCTCCAAAGGGAGAGGGTATATCTATTTATTTATTATATATCTACATATATATCAATAACTTTAGATATGCAGATGACACCACCCTAATGACAGAAAGCAAAGAGGAATTAAAGAACCTCTTGATGAAGGTGAAAGAGGAGAGTAAAAAAGCTGACTTAAAACTCAACATTCAAAACACTTAAGATCATGGCATCCAGTCCTATCACTTCATGGCAAATAGATGGGGGGAAAAGGGCAAACAGTGACAGACTTTATTTTCTGGACTCCAAAATCACTGTGGATGGTGACTGCAACCATAAAATAAAAAGATGTTTGCTCCTTGGAACAAAAGCTACGACAAACCTAGACAATGTATTAAAAAGCAGAGACATCACTTAGCTGACAAAGGTCTGTATAATCAAAGCTATGATTTTTCCAGTAGTCATGTATGGATGTGAGAGTTGGATCATAAAAAAGACTAAGTGCTGAAGAACTGATGCTTTTGAACTATGGTGCTGGAGGAGACTCTTGAGAGTCCCTTAGAGAGTATGGCAATCAAACCAGTCAATACTAAAGGAAATCAACTCTGAATACTCATTGGAAGGACTTGCTTCCAATGCTGTGGCCACCTGAAGTAAAGAGCTGACTCACTGGAAAAGAGCCTAATGCTTGGTAAGATTGAGGGCAGGAGGAGACGGGAACGACATAGGATGAGATGATTGGATGGCATCATCAACTCAATGAGCATGAGTTTAAGCAAACTCTGGGAGACAGTGAAGGACAGGAAAGTCTGGTGTGCTGCAGTCCATGGGGTTGCAGAGTCGGACATGACTGAGCAACAATATAGAACCTAAAGGGATAAGGTGGGGAAGGAAGTGGGAGGGAGATTCAGGATGGGGGGCTACACTTGTATACCTATGGCCAATTCATGCTGATATATGGCAAAAAATTACAATATTGTAATTATCCTCCAATTAAAATACATTAATATTAAAAGTGCTCCTAAAACCAAAAAAAAAAAAAAACCAACAACAATATATATAATTATGACTGATCCGCACTATTGTATGGCAGAAAGCAGCACACTAGTGCAATTATCTTCCAATTAAGAAATACATTTTAAAAATACCAAAGAATTGATATTTAAGAGAACAAGAACACTTCAATTAATTTATTATATTTGGCTGATTTTACTAGCTAATTAGTTGGGATACCAATCGAGCATGTTTGTTCAAAATTCTTAGATTTTTATTGATAAATTATTTGTACACGAAAGCATCTGGAAGTTAGTTATAAGAACCCTAAAGAAGACTTTGAAATAATATGGATCTACTGCAAGTAAGCAGTCCTACTTACAAAATCAAGTCTCTGGGCTCTATGTCTACTTCTTCAAAGCATGCTCATCCGCTTTGGATGGTGCCAATGGATATAGTAAAGAGATTTACTATAATAAAGACATAGAATCCTTTTATATATGTATTATATATAATATATACAATAATACATACAATTATATACATGTGTGTGTGCGCGCGCGCGCATCCCTCTCCCAAGAGTATTGAAGCCCCTGTGACAAATTGTCTTCCACCCAAAGCTGCATGTTGCCAAGGGGTAAATGAGAAAACTTTGTTCTCAAGCTGAGAGGCAGAAAAGGAGGGAGGGAAAGTAGAAACAAGCAGTCACAAGATCAGAGATAAGTAAGACCGCACACTCTACAGCCAGGACACCCAGGTGCCTTCTTGGTTCAGCTTTTTCCTATGCAATTCCGAGACAGTTACTTAATCTCTTTATTACTCAGTTTTCTCATCTGTAAAATGGAGAAATCAATAGTACCTGTCTCATAAGGTTGTTATGAGGATTAACCGAGTTAATATTTGTTAAGCACTTAAAACAATGTCAGTATACAGTAATCCAGACATTTGTTGTTTAGTCATTAAGTCATGTTCAACTTTTTTGTGACCCCATGGACTGTAGCCCACCAGGCACCTCTGTTCTGGGATTTTCAGGCAAGAATATTGGTGTGGGCTATCACTGCCTTCTCCAGGGGATCTTCCTGACCCAGGGATTGAACCCATATCTCTTGCATTGGTAGGCAGATTCCTTATCACTGAGCCACCAGGAAAGCCCAATCCAGATACAAATCTTTGATAAATAAAGGAAAGCAGAAAGAGTGTGTGAGAGAGAATAGGAACATTATGTGTCTTTAATAATTGCTTTGCTTCCTTCCAACAGAGTCCTTTACTTTCCACAACTGGGGCCACTCGATTCCTAACCCCATTTCCAGCATGACCCCAAATGACTCTTGTTCAGAGAGATTTAAGAAGCCCTAGTTCAGCAGTTCAGGTGATTCAGCATGAAGTCAAGCTTGCTGTTATTCTTGTCCTGACCCTGCGTCCCAGTTTTAATCACTTGTCCCTGTAACCAAGTCCCAGCCTTGTACTCCAGTTCTGGCACCCCG